>NC_086449.1:779487919-779582919 GCF_028390025.1 Pseudophryne corroboree | reverse complement strand
TTTCTTTCTTTATACATACATACTAGTTACGAGTATACTATCTCTTTATCAACCAGTCTATATATTAGCAGCAGACACAGTACAGTGCGGTAGTTCACGGCTGTGGCTACCTCTGTGTCGGCACTCGGCAGCCCGTCCATAATTGTATATACCAGTGACCTAACCGTGGTTTTTTTTTCTTTCTTTATACATACATACTAGTTACGAGTATACTATCTCTTTATCAACCAGTCTATATATTAGCAGCAGACACAGTACAGTGCGGTAGTTCACGGCTGTGGCTACCTCTGTGTCGGCACTCGGCAGCCCGTCCATAATTGTATATACCAGTGACCTAACCGTGGTTTTTTTTTCTTTCTTTATACATACATACTAGTTACGAGTATACTATCTCTTTATCAACCAGTCTATATATTAGCAGCAGACACAGTACAGTGCGGTAGTTCACGGCTGTGGCTACCTCTGTGTCGGCACTCGGCAGCCCGTCCATAATTGTATATACCACCTAACCGTGGTTTTTTTTTCTTTCTTTATACATACATACTAGTTACGAGTATACTATCTCTTTATCAACCAGTCTATATATTAGCAGCAGACACAGTACAGTGCGGTAGTTCACGGCTGTGGCTACCTCTGTGTCGGCACTCGGCAGCCCGTCCATAATTGTATATACCACCTAACCGTGGTTTTTTTTTCTTTCTTTATACATACATACTAGTTACGAGTATACTATCTCTTTATCAACCAGTCTATATATTAGCAGCAGACACAGTACAGTGCGGTAGTTCACGGCTGTGGCTACCTCTGTGTCGGCACTCGGCAGCCCGTCCATAATTGTATACTAGTATCCAATCCATCCATCTCCATTGTTTACCTGAGGTGCCTTTTAGTTGTGCCTATTAAAATATGGAGAACAAAAATGTTGAGGTTCCAAAATTAGGGAAAGATCAAGATCCACTTCCACCTCGTGCTGAAGCTGCTGCCACTAGTCATGGCCGAGACGATGAAATGCCAGCAACGTCGTCTGCCAAGGCCGATGCCCAATGGCATAGTACAGAGCATGTCAAAACCAAAAAACCAAATATCAGTAAAAAAAGGACTCCAAAACCTAAAATAAAATTGTCGGAGGAGAAGCGTAAACTTGCCAATATGCCATTTACCACACGGAGTGGCAAGGAACGGCTGAGGCCCTGGCCTATGTTCATGGCTAGTGGTTCAGCTTCACATGAGGATGGAAGCACTCAGCCTCTCGCTAGAAAACTGAAAAGACTCAAGCTGGCAAAAGCACCGCAAATAACTGTGCGTTCTTTGAAATCCCAAATCCACAAGGAGAGTCCAATTGTGTCGGTTGCGATGCCTGACCTTCCCAACACTGGACGTGAAGAGCATGCGCCTTCCACCATTTGCACGCCCCCTGCAAGTGCTGGAAGGAGCACCCGCAGTCCAGTTCCTGATAGTCAGATTGAAGATGTCAGTGTTGAAGTACACCAGGATGAGGAGGATATGGGTGTTGCTGGCGCTGGGGAGGAAATTGACCAGGAGGATTCTGATGGTGAGGTGGTTTGTTTAAGTCAGGCACCCGGGGAGACACCTGTTGTCCGTGGGAGGAATATGGCCGTTGACATGCCAGGTGAAAATACCAAAAAAATCAGCTCTTCGGTGTGGAGGTATTTCACCAGAAATGCGGACAACAGGTGTCAAGCCGTGTGTTCCCTTTGTCAAGCTGTAATAAGTAGGGGTAAGGACGTCAACCACCTCGGAACATCCTCCCTTATACGTCACCTGCAGCGCATTCATAATAAGTCAGTGACAAGTTCAAAAACTTTGGGTGACAGCGGAAGCAGTCCACTGACCAGTAAATCCCTTCCTCTTGTAACCAAGCTCACGCAAACCACCCCACCAACTCCCTCAGTGTCAATTTCCTCCTTCCCCAGGAATGCCAATAGTCCTGCAGGCCATGTCACTGGCAAGTCTGACGAGTCCTCTCCTGCCTGGGATTCCTCCGATGCATCCTTGCGTGTAACGCCTACTGCTGCTGGCGCTGCTGTTGTTGCCGCTGGGAGTCGATGGTCATCCCAGAGGGGAAGTCGTAAGCCCACTTGTACTACTTCCAGTAAGCAATTGACTGTTCAACAGTCCTTTGCGAGGAAGATGAAATATCACAGCAGTCATCCTACTGCAAAGCGGATAACTGAGTCCTTGACAACTATGTTGGTGTTAGACGTGCGTCCGGTATCCGCCGTTAGTTCACAGGGAACTAGACAATTTATTGAGGCAGTGTGCCCCCGTTACCAAATACCATCTAGGTTCCACTTCTCTAGGCAGGCGATACCGAGAATGTACACGGACGTCAGAAAAAGACTCACCAGTCTCCTAAAAAATGCAGTTGTACCCAATGTCCACTTAACCACGGACATGTGGACAAGTGGAGCAGGGCAGGGTCAGGACTATATGACTGTGACAGCCCACTGGGTAGATGTATGGACTCCCGCCGCAAGAACAGCAGCGGCGGCACCAGTAGCAGCATCTCGCAAACGCCAACTCTTTCCTAGGCAGGCTACGCTTTGTATCACCGCTTTCCAGAATACGCACACAGCTGAAAACCTCTTACGGCAACTGAGGAAGATCATCGCGGAATGGCTTACCCCAATTGGACTCTCCTGTGGATTTGTGGCATCGGACAACGCCAGCAATATTGTGTGTGCATTAAATATGGGCAAATTCCAGCACGTCCCATGTTTTGCACATACCTTGAATTTGGTGGTGCAGAATTTTTTTAAAAACGACAGGGGCGTGCAAGAGATGCTGTCGGTGGCCAGAAAAATTGCGGGACACTTTCGGCGTACAGGCACCACGTACAGAAGACTGGAGCACCACCAAAAACTACTGAACCTGCCCTGCCATCATCTGAAGCAAGAAGTGGTAACGAGGTGGAATTCAACCCTCTATATGCTTCAGAGTTTGGAGGAGCAGCAAAAGGCCATTCAAGCCTATACAATTGAGCACGATATAGGAGATGGAATGCACCTGTCTCAAGTGCAGTGGAGAATGATTTCAACGTTGTGCAAGGTTCTGATGCCCTTTGAACTTGCCACACGTGAAGTCAGTTCAGACACTGCCAGCCTGAGTCAGGTCATTCCCCTCATCAGGCTTTTGCAGAAGAAGCTGGAGGCATTGAAGAAGGAGCTAAAAGGGAGCGATTCCGCTAGGCATGTGGGACTTGTGGATGCAGCCCTTAATTCGCTTAACAAGGATTCACGGGTGGTCAATCTGTTGAAATCAGAGCACTACATTTTGGCCACCGTGCTCGATCCTAGATTTAAAGCCTACCTTGGATCTCTCTTTCCGGCAGACACAGGTCTGCTGGGGTTGAAAGACCTGCTGGTGACAAAATTGTCAAGTCAAGCGGAACGCGACCTGTCAACATCTCCTCCTTCACATTCTCCCGCAACTGGGGGTGCGAGGAAAAGGCTCAGAATTCCGAGCCCACCCGCTGGCGGTGATGCAGGGCAGTCTGGAGCGACTGCTGATGCTGACATCTGGTCCGGACTGAAGGACCTGACAACGATTACGGACATGTCGTCTACTGTCACTGCATATGATTCTCTCAACATTGATAGAATGGTGGAGGATTATATGAGTGACCGCATCCAAGTAGGCACGTCACACAGTCCGTACTTATACTGGCAGGAAAAAGAGGCAATTTGGAGGCCCTTGCACAAACTGGCTTTATTCTACCTAAGTTGCCCTCCCACAAGTGTGTACTCCGAAAGAGTGTTTAGTGCCGCCGCTCACCTTGTCAGCAATCGGCGTACGAGGTTACATCCAGAAAATGTGGAGAAGATGATGTTCATTAAAATGAATTATAATCAATTCCTCCGCGGAGACATTGACCAGCAGCAATTGCCTCCACAAAGTACACAGGGAGCTGAGATGGTGGATTCCAGTGGGGACGAATTGATAATCTGTGAGGAGGGGGATGTACACGGTGATATATCGGAGGGTGAAGATGAGGTGGACATCTTGCCTCTGTAGAGCCAGTTTGTGCAAGGAGAGATTAATTGCTTCTTTTTTGGGGGGGGTCCAAACCAACCCATCATATCAGTCACAGTCGTGTGGCAGACCCTGTCACTGAAATGATGGGTTGGTTAAAGTGTGCTTGTCCTGTTTTGTTTATACAACATAAGGGTGGGTGGGAGGGCCCAAGGATAATTCCATCTTGCACCTCTTTTTTCTTTTCTTTTTCTTTGCATCATGTGCTGATTGGGGAGGGTTTTTTGGAAGGGACATCCTGCGTGACACTGCAGTGCCACTCCTAGATGGGCCCGGTGTTTGTGTCGGCCACTAGGGTCGCTAATCTTACTCACACAGCTACCTCATTGCGCCTCTTTTTTTCTTTGCGTCATGTGCTGTTTGGGGAGGGTTTTTTGGAAGGGACATCCTGCGTGACACTGCAGTGCCACTCCTAGATGGGCCCGGTGTTTGTGTCGGCCACTAGGGTCGCTAATCTTACTCACACAGCTACCTCATTGCGCCTCTTTTTTTCTTTGCGTCATGTGCTGTTTGGGGAGGGTTTTTTGGAAGGGACATCCTGCGTGACACTGCAGTGCCACTCCTAGATGGGCCCGGTGTTTGTGTCGGCCACTAGGGTCGCTAATCTTACTCACACAGTCAGCTACCTCATTGCGCCTCTTTTTTTCTTTGCGTCATGTGCTGTTTGGGGAGGGTTTTTTGGAAGGGCCATCCTGCGTGACACTGCAGTGCCACTCCTAGATGGGCCCGGTGTTTGTGTCGGCCACTAGGGTCGCTAATCTTACTCACACAGCTACCTCATTGCGCCTCTTTTTTTCTTTGCGTCATGTGCTGTTTGGGGAGGGTTTTTTGGAAGGGCCATCCTGCGTGACACTGCAGTGCCACTCCTAGATGGGCCCGGTGTTTGTGTCGGCCACTAGGGTCGCTAATCTTACTCACACAGCTACCTCATTGCGCCTCTTTTTTTCTTTGCGTCATGTGCTGTTTGGGGAGGGTTTTTTGGAAGGGACATCCTGCGTGACACTGCAGTGCCACTCCTAGATGGGCCCGGTGTTTGTGTCGGCCACTAGGGTCGCTTATCTTACTCACACAGCGACCTCGGTGCAAATTTTAGGACTAAAAATAATATTGTGAGGTGTGAGGTATTCAGAATAGACTGAAAATGAGTGTAAATTATGGTTTTTGAGGTTAATAATACTTTGGGATCAAAATGACCCCCAAATTCTATGATTTAAGCTGTTTTTTAGTGTTTTTGGAAAAAAACACCCGAATCCAAAACACACCCGAATCCGACAAAAATAATTCGGTGAGGTTTTGCCAAAACGCGTTCGAACCCAAAACACGGCCGCGGAACCGAACCCAAAACCAAAACACAAAACCCGAAAAATTTCAGGCGCTCATCTCTAATTCCTATATCTGAAAAGCTACACTCCAGAGTATCCTTTATGATAAACACGTATCAATATACTTATAATACGTATAAGTGTCCAACTTCTTGATTGGAGTCACACTTCCCGTCCGCTGGTGGCAAATCCTTTACATGCGGACATATCTGGAAGTCCAGTGAATATATTTAATCCAAAGTTGGTTTGTGTGATACTCAGAATGGGATATTAATTTACTCAATGACTTGCACTATAAAGCAGTCTCGTATTTGTTTTAACCCAGGGTGGGCACACTGTGAGCAGTCTTTTGATAACTTTTTTTCCCATCACCCATTCAACAAGTATCTGCACAAAGGATAAGTGCGCCCCTCTTGCTGCATAGTTATCAAAAGACTGCTCACAGTGTGCCCACCCTGGGTTATAACAAATACGAGACTGCTTTATAGTGCAAGTCATTGAGTAAATTAATATCCCATTCTGAGTATCACACAAACCAACTTTGGATTAAATATATTCACTGGACTTCCAGATATGTCCGCATGTAAAGGATTTGCCACCAGCGGACGGGAAGTGTGACTCCAATCAAGAAGTTGGACACTTATACGTATTATAAGTATATTGATACGTGTTTATCATAAAGGATACTCTGGAGTGTAGCTTTTCAGATATAGGAATGCATTTGTTTTAAATTGTCTTGTTTTAAGGATTGCACAAATCTGATTATATCTACCGGCCGGTACTATATATATAAATACTTTTATAGCTTAAATAAATTATTAATCATATATACTGTTGTATTGTGTGTTTGTTTACTATATTTTCATATCAGCGCCTCAACCCCTTTTTCCCATTCGTGGGGAAAAAAACTTTTTAGTTCTCTTTTGTTTTATAGTGGGACGAGCACACCCACTTTTAGAGGCTGCAGATATCAAAATATTATCAGCTTGCGCTGGGTTATCTTTCTTTAAACTTTTTTCCAATACATAGTAGTCTACACTACTATGTATTGGGCCTGAGGAAAGGGCAGATGCCCTGAAACGGCTGTTGCCTTTTGAATACAAGTTTCTTCTGCATATTGTTGTCTCCAGTGCCGTTCTTTTTTCTGGATCTATATATATATATATATATATATATATATACACATACACACACACATACATATATATACATATATATTTATATATATTATATATATATATATGTATATATATATATATATATATATATATAGTAGATTGCAATGGCAGCTGCACTCACAGTCATAAAAGAAACATAGTTTTAAATGCTAATATTACATATTTTCACATACATTCACATTTAAGGTAAAACCTTTTTATTGTTTGGATTCCTGAAGATAGTTTTTTTTAATAAAACAAAACCGTAGAAACATTTAATATGACGTTTCTTGTATGACCTTGAGTGCCATCGTCATTGCAATCTACTTTAAATTTACATCAGAAGGCACCGGGCAACTATATATATATATATATATATATATGTTATACGCACTCACTACACGTGGAAACCCCCCTTACTAAATCCTGCGTTTTCCCCTGCAACCCTTTACACAGTAAACCTGATTACTATGGGCGCAATATGCGTGATAACGGAGATCATTTTAGTAAGGAAATTGGGTGTGATATGTCATTTGAATCTCAACCATATGGGTAAATGTATGAAGCAGTGATAAGAGTGGAGAAGTGAGCCAGTGGAGAAGTTGCCCCTGGCAACCAATCAGCTGCTCTGTATAATTTTATAGTATGCAGATTATAAATGTTACTTCAATGCTGATTGGTTGCTATGGGCAACTTCTCCACTGGCTCCCTTCTCCACTCTTATCACTGCTTCATACAAAGAGAGTAGCAGAGCTCCAGCATGTGCCGCCGCCCGCCTGTCAGTGTCTCCTGCTGTCGCCTCTGTCCTGCCCTGTTCCCTACCTAGTCTCAGAGTCAGTGTGCGCCCCTCTGCTTCTCCTCCTCCTGCTCTGCCGCTGCCTGTACAGTGGCCCGCAGTATAGCGGGTGGGGGAGGGGGAGCAGGCGGTGCACCCTCAAACTTTTCCGGCGCCCGGAGCTCGTGCTCCACCGGAACCACCCGCGCTACACCCCTGCCCATAGCAACCAATCAGCTTTGAAGGAAACCTTTATAAAGTACATTCTATAAAATGAAAGGGAGATGCTGATTGGTTGCCATAGGCAACTTCTCCACTGGTCTGTTTCTCCACTCTTTTCACTACTTCATGAATAAGTTATTTATGATTGGTGATAATCACACCCAGTTCCAGCAGCCATTCCAAGCGGGGTGCACAGGTGTTTTATAAATTGTTATATCTATACACATTTTTAACTACACATGCTGAATCATCTTAGACCCTAGTCAAGGGCATAACTGCCGTAAGTGCACAGAGTGCGGCTGCTATGGGGCCCAGAGCGGAGAGAGGCCACTTTCCCTGTCACAGTTACATAGGGGCATATGTATTAACCTGGAGAAGGGATAAAGAAGTGATAAAGAAGCGACAAAGCAGTGATAAGTGCAAGGAGATAACGCACCAGCCAATCATTACAGATTTAAAAAATGACAGTTAGGAGCTGATTGGCTGGTGCGTTATCACCCTGCATTTATCACTGCTTTATCCCTTCTTTATCCCTTCTCTCTGTTTAATACATCTGCCCCATTGTGACTACATCCCCTAGTTATGTCCCCTGAACTTGCTCATTGTAATGTGGTATAACATGAACTGGAGGGCATTGTAATGTTACATAATATGATCTGGGGCACTGGAATGTGGCACAATATAAAATAGAGGTACTATAGTGTAGCATACTATGAAGTAGAGGTACTATAGTGTTGCATAATATAAAGTGGAGGCACCATACTGTGGCATAACGTGAAGTGGATGCACTATAAGGTGGCATAATGTGAACTGGGGCACTGCAATGTGGTATAATACGAAGTGGAGGAACTATAAGAACTGGGGAACTGTAATGTGGCATAATATAAAGTGGAGGCACTATATGAACTGGGGAACTGTAATGTGGCATAATATAAAGTGGAGGCACTATATGAACTGGGGAACTGTAATGTGGCATAATATAAAGTGGAGGCACTATATGAACTGGGGAACTGTAATGTGGCATAATATAAAGTGGAGGCACTATATGAACTGGGGAACTGTAATGTGGCATAATATAAAGTGGAGGCACTATATGAACTAGGGAACTGTAATGTGGCATAATATAAAGTGGACGCACTATATGAACTAGGGAACTTTAATGTGGCATAATATAAAGTGGAGGCACTGTATGTTATAATGTGAATTGGGGGTACTGTGTTGCATAATGTGTACTGGCTGCCCTACAACGTGAGATAATCTGAACTATTTTATGGTCCATAAAACAAACAAGTACACTACTATGGGGCATAAAATAAACAAGTACACTACTATGGGGCATAAAATAAACAAGTACACTACTACGGGGCCTAACATTAACTAGGGCACTACTATGGTCCAGAAAATGAACTAGGGATCTATTGTGAGCCATCTGCTGAAGTACGTAGCTCGGTTGCAACACTACAGAAGAAAGAGATTTTACTGCGCTAGTGAATAAGAGCAACTGTTAAATGTAATTATATATCTGCTTTATGTCATAAAATACAAGTAGGGTTCTCGTTGAGTCATCATTTTTATTAGGGAAATGATTGTATTACACACATGTAAAGCACAGTTACAATTTTGCATTTAGTATTGCATTTTTTTTTATTGTGTCGTAGCCATTTTTCCTTTTCATCTTTAGCAATCTGATTTTCTCTCCATTATCTTATTAGGGGCGAGATGTACTAAACTGTAAAATGCAGTAAACCCCCCAAAAATGCAATTTTATGGGGGGTTTACCACATTTTCCATGTGTACCAATCTCTAGAATTTGATGCATTCCGGAGTTTGATCCCGGTGGGTAACACCATCTTTGGGAGGCATTGCCCAGTAGACGCCTATGGGCTTCTTTTCATTACTCCCCCTGAGAGGGATCCAATTAGATCTCTCCCAGTACCCAGCGCACATCTCTGTGCAGAAAGACTCTCAGATCCTAAACCCAGAAATCCTTCTATAGCAATTGAGAGCTCTCATCTGGGTGGCTGTCCTTTGCAAATTTCTTTGGACATAGTGGCGCTATTTACACTGGTATATACCTGATAAGTGTCGGGATATACTAACTTTTTTTTGTACTGAAAAAATCAGCAACAGGTCAGTATCACTCATCTCACCACGTAAGTGCCACTAAAAAGTGCCTTCTGAGAGACTGAGTGTTGGCCATTCTTTAAATCCCAAGGATTGGGAAAGTCCACTGGAGCCAATTGAGAATAGAAAAATCTATAGTGAGGAAATATCAAAAACAGTTGCAAAATAATTTGAAAGTGGATGAATGAAATCAGGGATAGGGCACTTTTCTTGTCATATAGGCCTTGTGTGAACGTGTCACAAAACATTATACACATCGTACTACTACTGCTTACAGGGTCCCATCGCTAATGGAAGGTCACTGCCATAAGAATGCATTGGAGGCTCGGATTGGTCAGAGCCAGAGGCGTAGCTAGGGTTTTCGGAGCCCAGGGCAAGATGGAAAATGGCGCCCCCCCCCCCCCCCCCAAAAAAAAAAAAAATACATGAAAAGAAGCATGTGCGCAAGCAAGACGAAAAAATGGGCGTGGCCACACACCAGAAGGGGTGTGGCCACGTTCCAGAAGGGGTGTGGCCACTGAAAATGGCCCACAGTGCCAGTTACATTGCCCCACAGTGCCAGATACAATGCCCCACAGTGCCGGATACATGCCCCACAGTGCCAGATACATTGCCCCACAGTGCCAGATACATTGCCCCACAGTGCCAGATACATTGCCCCACAGTGCTAGATTCATTGCCCCACAGTGCGAGATACATTGCCCCACAGTGCCAGTTACATTGCTCCACAGTGACAGATACATTGCCCCACAGTGCCAGATACAATGCCCCACAGTGCCAGATACATGCCCCACAGTGCCAGATACATTGCCCCACAGTGCCAGATACATTGCCCCATAGTGCCAGATACATTGCCCCACAGTGCCAGATACAATGCCCCACAGTGCCAGATACAATGCCCCACAGTGCCGGATACATGCCCCACAGTGCCGGATACATGCCCCACAGTGCCAGATACATGCCCCACAGTGCCAGATACATTGCCCCACAGTGCCAGTTACATGCCCCACAGTGCCAGATACATGCCCCACTCAGTGCCAGATACATGCCCCACTGTGCCGCCGCCCCCCACCCCCCGGTCACTCACCGCTTGTTGATGATATGTGAGGGGAGGAGAGCGCAGCACAGCGCCTCTCCTTCCCCTCACCGCTCCAGGTCTCCGGCGGCTGTCTGGCGCCGGTTCGCTAGCCAATCAGAGCTCGCGGACCGGCAGCCAATCAGGAGCCGGTCCGCAAGCTCTGATTGGCTAACGCCGGAGACCGGACACAGCAGGGGCTTTCAGCGGCAGTGAGGGGAGGGAGAGACGGTGCGCTCTCCTCCCCTCACATTTCGGGTTGACGGGGGCGAGTGGGGCATGATGCCCTGGATGCCGGCGGCGCCCCCCTCTCCTGGGCCTGCCAAGGCGCCCAGGGCACGTGCCCCACTTGCCCTACCCTAGATACGCCTCTGGTCAGAGAACAACTGGTGCTTTCTTATGAACAATCAACACTTTTTCTCTCCTCATTTTACATTATTCCCTTTTTCTGTTTCTCACCCCATTTCCTTCTCTTTTTCACACTTTTTCTCTCATGGTTTTTCTGTTCATTTCATTCTCCTTTTTTCTTATCTTTTCACAAAGTTTGATTTTATCCCCGTTTTAGGGGTATATGCAATTGCGTTTGAATTGCCGCAAATGTCGAAAAACGGGGCATTTTCGACACCAAAAAAATTCGACAATGCAATACAGTATTTTTCGACAAAAAAACGGACGTTTCAGATTCGACTTTTTGAAATTCGACAGTTGTTAAGTTCGACATGTCTGCAATGGTAAAAATGTGTTTTTTCAACAAAAGTATATTCAATTGAAGAATGTCGATTCGACAACAGTGCTTTTCGACAGTCATTTCGTCAATTTCAGTCCGCCTCATTTTGCTGGCGGAATCTAATATTTTTTTTTTAAAAAACATGTTTTTTTGTGTGTTTTTTTGTTGCTAATAGCATATCTATTTATATTAGAAGGGATTATCTACTTGGTTTGTCTATTAGGAGACACAAGTATTATTTATATATTTTTTAAAAGAATATATATTTTTTTACTGACTAAAATAATATGGAGAGATCAGAGCATGTTTTTTAGTAGGAAGGGGTGGGAATGGGTTAAAAATCACACAAAAAATACGTGGGATCCACCCTCCTAAGCATAACCAGCCTCGGGCTCTTCGAGCCAGTCCTGGTTGTAAAAATACGGGGAAAAAATTGACAGGGGATCCCCCGTATTTTTACAACCAGCACCGGGCTCTGCGTCCGGTCCTGGTGCAAAAAATATGGGGGACAAAAGACGTAGGGGTCCCCCGTATTTTCAACACCAGCGCCGGGCTCCACTAGCTGGAGAGATAATGCCACAGCCGGGGGACACTTTTATACCGGTCCCTGCGGCCGTGGCATTAAATCCCCAACTAGTCACCCCAATCAAGTCAATCAAGGGGTCCCCCCCTTCAGCCACCCAAGGGCCAGGGGTGAAGCCCGAGGCTGTCCCCCCCCATCCAAGGGCTGCGGATGGGGGGCTGATAGCCTTGTGTCAAATAAAAGAGTATTGTTTTTTGTAGCAGAACTACAAGTCCCAGCAAGCCTCCCCCGCAAGCTGGTACTTGGAGAACCACAAGTACCAGCATGCGGGGGGGAAACGGGCCCGCTGGTACCTGTAGTTCTACTGCAAAAAAATACCCCAAAAAAAACAGGACACGCACACCGTGAAAGTAAAACTTTATTGCATACATTCACATACACACATACTTACCTATGTTGACACGAGGTTTGGTCCACTTCTCCAAGTAGAATCCACGGTGTACCTGAAAATAAAATTATACTCACCAAAATCCAGTGTAGCTCCGTCCTCTTCTTTTTTGTAATCCATGTACTTGGCAAAAAAAGAAAACGCATTTACCCGGACCACGCACTGAAAGGGGTCCCATGTTTACACATGGGACCCCTTTCCCCGAATGCCGTCACAGAGGGTCCCTTCAGCCGATCAGGGAGCGCCACGTCGTGGCACTCTCCTGATTGGCTGTGCGCGTCTGAGCTGTCAGACGCGCATAGCACATACCGCTCCATTATCTTCAATGGTGGGAACTTTGCGGTCAGCGGTGAGGTTACTTGCGGTCACGGGGGGAGTCACGGGGGGTTCCGGCATTCGGGGAAAGGGGTACCATGTGTAAACATGGGACCCCTTTCAGTGTGTGGTCCGGGTAATGCGGTTTGTTTTTTTTGCCAAGTACGTGGATTACAAAAAAGAAGAGGACGGAGCTACACTGGATTTTGGGGAGTATAATTTTATTTTTTCAGGTACACCGTGGATTCTACTTGGAGAAGTGGACCGAACCTCGTGTCAACATAGGTAAGTTTGTGTGTGTCGGTATGCATCTATGTAATAAAGTTTTACTTTCACGGTGTCTGTGTACTATTTTTATTTGGTTTTTTTTTTTGCAGTAGAACTACAGGTACCAGCGGGCCCGTTTCCCCCCTGCATGCTGGTACTTGTGGTTCTCCAAGTACCATCTTGCGGGGGAGGCTTGCTGGGACTTGTAGTTCTGCTACAAAAAACAATACTCTTTTATTTAACACAAGGCTATCAGCCCCCCATCCGCAGCCCTTGGATGGGGGGGACAGCCTCGGGCTTCACCCCTGGCCCTTGGGTGGCTGGAGGGGGGAGCCCTTGATTTAAGGGGTCCCCACTCCTCCAGGGTACCCCGGCCAGCGGTGACTAGTTGGGGATTTAATGCCACGGCCGCAGGGACCAGTATAAAAGTGTCCCCCCGGCTGTGGCATTATCTCTCCAGCTAGTGGAGCCCGGTGCTGGTGTTAAAAATATGGGGGACCCCTACTCTTTTTGTCCCCCGTATTTTTTGCACCAGGACCGGACGCAGAGCCCGGTGCTGGTTGTAAAAATACAGGGGATTCTCTATTCCCCCGTATTTTTACAACCAGGACCGGCTCGAAGAGCCCGAGGCTGGTTATGCTTAGGAGGGGAGACCCCACGCATTTTTTTTCTGGGTTTTTTAAACACTTTTGTGCCATCCAAAAAGTCGAATCCAGGACGCACACTATCCGTCAATTGGTCCGTTTTTCGACAGCGGGACTGTCAAATCCGTTTTTTATTGAATATGTCGAATTCGGGTCCCGGCGGGAGGGTATGTGACTGTCGAATTGTGTCGAATTTAAAAACGGTCGAATTCCAGACAGAATTCGACCACAATTGCATATACCCCTATGTCTCCTTTTGCACTTTTCCCTCTCAGTTTCACTCAGTTTTTCTCACCTGTTCATTCATCTTATTTTTAGAGATGAGCGGGTTCGGTTTCTCTGAAACCGAACCCGCACGAACTTCATGTTTTTTTCACGGGTCCGAGCAGACTCGGATCCTCCCGCCTTGCTCGGTTAACCCGAGCGCGCCCGAACGTCATCATGACGCTGTCGGATTCTCGCGAGACTCGGATTCTATATAAGGAGCCGCGCGTCGCCGCCATTTTCACACGTGCATTGAGATTGATAGGGAGAGGACGTGGCTGGCGTCCTCTCCATTAGAAATTAGATTAGAAGAGAGAGAGAGATTGTGCAGAGTCAGACAGAGTTTACCACAGTGACCAGTGCAGTTGTTGTTAGTTAACTTTTATTTATTTTAATATATATCCGTTCTCTGCTATATCCGTTCTCTGCCTGAAAAAAAACGATACACAGCAGCAGCCAGTCACACAGTGTGACTCAGTCTGTGTGCACTCAGCTCAGCCCAGTGTGCTGCACATCAATGTATAAAAGGCAAAGCTTATAATAATTGTGGGGGAGACTGGGGAGCACTGCAGGTTGTTATAGCAGGAGCCCCCAGGAGTACATAATATTATATTAATTTAAAATTAAACAGTGCACACTTTTGCTGCAGGAGTGCCACTGCCAGTGTGACTAGTGGTGACCAGTGCCTGACCACCAGTATAGTAGTATATTGTTGTATGTATTGTATACTATCTCTTTATCAACCAGTCTATATTAGCAGCAGACACAGTACAGTGCGGTAGTTCACGGCTGTGGCTACCTCTGTGTCGGCAGTCGGAACTCGGCAGGCAGTCCGTCCATCCATAATTGTATTACAATATATACCACCTAACCGTGGTATTTTTTTTTCTTTCTTTATACCGTCATAGTGTCATACTAGTTGTTACGAGTATACTACTATCTCTTTATCAACCAGTGTACAGTGCGGTAGTTCACGGCTGTGGCTACCTCTGTGTCGGCAGTCGGCAGGCAGTCCGTCCATCCATAATTGTATTATTATTATAATATATACCACCTAACCGTGGTTTTTTTTCCATTCTTTATACCGTCGTCATAGTGTCATACTAGTTGTTACGAGTATACTACTATCTCTTTATCAACCAGTGTACAGTGCGGTAGTTCACGGCTGTGGCTACCTCTGTGTCGGCAGTCGGCAGGCAGTCCGTCCATCCATAATTGTATTATTATTATAATATATACCACCTAACCGTGGTTTTTTTTTCATTCTTTATACCGTCGTCATAGTGTCATACTAGTTGTTACGAGTATACTACTATCTCTTTATCAACCAGTGTACAGTGCGGTAGTTCACGGCTGTGGCTACCTCTGTGTCGGCAGTCGGCAGGCAGTCCGTCCATCCATAATTGTATTATTATTATAATATATACCACCTAACCGTGGTTTTTTTTCCATTCTTTATACCGTCGTCATAGTGTCATACTAGTTGTTACGAGTATACTACTATCTCTTTATCAACCAGTGTACAGTGCGGTAGTTCACGGCTGTGGCTACCTCTGTGTCGGCAGTCGGCAGGCAGTCCGTCCATCCATAATTGTATTATTATTATAATATATACCACCTAACCGTGGTTTTTTTTTCATTCTTTATACCGTCGTCATAGTGTCATACTAGTTGTTACGAGTATACTACTATCTCTTTATCAACCAGTGTACAGTGCGGTAGTTCACGGCTGTGGCTACCTCTGTGTCGGAACTCGGCAGGCAGTCCGTCCATCCATAATTGTATTATTATTATAATATATACCACCTAACCGTGGTTTTTTTATTGCGCCTCATTGCGCCTCTTTTTTTCTTTGCGTCATGTGCTGTTTGGGGAGGGTTTTTTGGAAGGGCCATCCTGCGTGACACTGCAGTGCCACTCCTAGATGGGCCCGGTGTTTGTGTCGGCCACTAGGGTCGCTAATCTTACTCACACAGTCAGCTACCTCATTGCGCCTCTTTTTTTCTTTGCGTCATGTGCTGTTTGGGGAGGGTTTTTTGGAAGGGCCATCCTGCGTGACACTGCAGTGCCACTCCTAGATGGGCCCGGTGTTTGTGTCGGCCACTAGGGTCGCTAATCTTACTCACACAGCTACCTCATTGCGCCTCTTTTTTTCTTTGCGTCATGTGCTGTTTGGGGAGGGTTTTTTGGAAGGGACATCCTGCGTGACACTGCAGTGCCACTCCTAGATGGGCCCGGTGTTTGTGTCGGCCACTAGGGTCGCTTATCTTACTCACACAGCGACCTCGGTGCAAATTTTAGGACTAAAAATAATATTGTGAGGTGTGATGTGTTCAGAATAGGCTGAAAATGAGTGTAAATTATGTTTTTTGAGGTTAATAATACTTTGGGATCAAAATTACCCCCAAATTCTATGATTTAAGCTGTTTTTTAGGGTTTTTTGAAAAAAACACCCGAATCCAAAACACACCCGAATCCGACAAAAATAATTCGGTGAGGTTTTGCCAAAACGCGTTCGAACCCAAAACACGGCCGCGGAACCGAACCCAAAACCAAAACACAAAACCCGAAAAATTTCAGGCGCTCATCTCTACTTATTTTATGCTTTTTGTCTCTACCTGTCACATTATTTTTCGCTCTTCTCTCTTTCTTACTCTCCTTTTTCGCTCTCCTTTCACACTTTTTTTTCTCTCTCTTTGAAGCATATTTATTAATTGTCAGGTTTTAAACTCAATAATTATAATTGCTCTTTGCTACCTATTGTGGTAATGACTAATTATGTATGCAAAAATAAAACATATAGAGTCCCTGTAATGTGTAAAAGTAATTGCTTATGAGCTACTGGATATGTACGGTCAGCAGATCACACATACAGTATGCAAGCACCCATCATCCTGCAGTTCCCTCTCCCGGTATATTCTTGCGTTAGCTAACGGGGGTAAGCTTCCAGAACTTGGTGACTCTCACAATATACCAACCTCCATAGATGCCTTTGTGATCAAAAATGGGGGAACTGCTTCAGATATATTTGCTGCAGTTCCCCTTGCATACATCCTGGTGGCTTACATTTTGCATCCATTTTCCTGCAAAATTATTTTAACATACTGTGAATATTTTTCACACTTCTTATTATATTTCTCTTCTCTCCCTTTTTTTCTGTCTCATCTTCAGTATTTTTTCAATCCCGCTTTCTCTCCTCCTTTTGCATATTTTTCTTGTATTTAAACTTTTGTGCACTAATTTCAATCTTCTTTTCTGTCTCAGACTTTTACTCTCACTTTTTCACTCATTTTCTCTCTCCTGCATCTTCCTCTTTCTCTTTACTTTTCACATTTTTCTATCCCCCTTTCTCTCTTTTCAAAAAATGCCTGTCTCCTTTTCTCTCTCCTTTTCACACTGTTCTCTCCTTTCTCTCCTTTTTTCTCTTGTTTCATCATCCATTTCACACATTTTGCTCCTTTTCTCTCCATTTCATTTTAATCTCTCCTTTCCCATTCTCCTTTTTTATCATCTCTCTCTTTTTCTTACCCATATTCTCTCTTTTTCAAGCTTTCTCTCTTTTTCTGTTGTTTTTTCCACTATTCTTTTCACAATTTTCTCTCTACTTTTCTCTGTCTCCTTTCCTCTGTGCTTTAAACTCTTCTTTTCCTTTTGCTCTTTGCAGATGTTCTCTCTTCAGTTTTTTCCTATTTAATTCTCCTATTCAAACTTGTCTCTATCTTTCTTCTTTCCGTTTTCACACTTTTTCACTCTCCTTATTAGTTATCTTTTCTCACCATCTGCGTATATCTGTTTCTGACTCTGACTATATGCCAGTTGCCTTCTCAGAGCCTCTCCTTGAGATGTAGCCTGCTATTGTGTGTTCTGTATTCCGTGCTAGTAAAACATGATGCGGTGCATAACTTCTAATAGGCAATCAAGGCAGAAAACGAGTAACAGTGGAAATTTAGCGCAGGACAGATTTAAAAAATATTGTTCATGTCTTCTAGGTAGAGCAAAGGCTTGCATGGTATTCCATTATGCCAAACAGGTACCAAGGCCTGCTGAACCTGGGCAAATCAATAGTAATGCTACATGGTGACTACGCTGGGATTTCATGTAGTAATACAATGGCTTTTGTAGAAAAGACGTTGAAAAATCTTCACTGAAAAAATATCAGGACTACTTCCATATTAATTATTTTAGAAACAATCATCTTCTAGTATTATTAAGATGGTGCAACCACCTGCAACACGTATGTATTCCATCCCATGAACACATGTACAGTACTGTTGTTCTTCTATATATGTGGCCTTGGCTATGGTCTCAACCATGCAGCGGATTCGGTGGCAAGCTGCGTTCGCCACAGGTTTTATTAACACTCTATGAGTGTCCTGGACACCCACGAGTGGGAATAGAGCCTGTGTGTCGGCATTCCATCGGGGAGCATTGTGTTTGCTCGGGATTCCAGCGTCGGTCACATGACCGCATCCCGTGGCCTTGTTGACCACTCAAATATTGTCGTGTTTGAAATAGGATTTTGTATCCATATTACAGCTCATCATTACTTACATGTAATAAGTATTCTCCGTCATACTGTCTATCATAAAATACACCACCCATTTTAGATAATATCTGATTTATGAAAGCCACCAGCTAAACAGCATGGCATGCAAATCCATTCATTCTTCTCATTTCTTCATACTGCATCAATTACGTCCAAGTGTTCAGTAGTCACATACATGTGATCAGTGGCGTAAGTTTGTCCCAGTTGCCCGGAGGCAAGAAAAATATTGGTGCCCCATATATATATATATATATATATATATATATATATATATATATATATAGAAAACGCGTTTTTGACCGGCACTCCACAATAGAAACAATAGCACCTGGGTGCCCTCCCAATGACCTTTGACGGACTGCATGTACTGGAAACAAACGGGCGGCACTCCAAAGGATTTCCAAAAATAACACGACAGCAAGCAGCTTGTTATATCAACGTTTCAGGCACGCTTTATTGGCGTTGGTCCTGACGAAAGGCGCCAATAAAGCGTGCCTGAAACGTTGATATAACAAGCTGCTTGCTGTCGTGTTATTTTTGGAAATCCTTTGGAGTGCCGCCCGTTTGTTTCCAGTATATATATATATATATATATATATATACACCCATATTTGCTCCTGTATAGCAAGCCTGCAGATTCTGACTATATGAAGCTACTACAAAACTTTTGGAACTAGGCAGAACTATGTAGGGGTCCAGCCACACACTACATAGATCTGCTCAGTCACTCACAATGCTGATTATTTCTCTGACAATTAATTTGCAAGTGACATATCCAGGATTAGAACCCACAACCTATTACAATGGAGACATGCACCTTACTGATGGACATACAGATGGGTCCATGGTTATCTTGACTAGTTTTCTGCGCCTAGGCACAACATGACTTATTAGCATAAATCCTTCATCTATTGTTCTCAGCTGCAATACAATACAGAGAACAATACAGTAGGGGATTAAGTAATTACAGCAGGGGATTAAGTCCGACTGCTCTGGCTCAGTTCATCTTATTAAAGGTCAAGATAAACGTGGACCCATCTGTATCTGCTCATGCATAGGAAGTATGAGAATTCTAACTACAGTATATGAAGTTACTTGTAATTGTCCGAGAAAAAACTTCATATAGTTAGATTTCTCATGCTTCCTTTATAGGGGCAAATAGCTTCATCAGTAAGGTATCTGCTTCCAGTGTATCTATAATAAAGAGGGTGCGATTTGTAAGGTGTAGTGACTAGTGGGGAAGTCGACTACGGAAGAGATACCGGCTGCTGTCATTTAACTTCATTGATTAATGTCGCTGAACACATGTTACAGGAGGAGAGGTGCCCCCCTTCAAAGCAGGAGCCCGGCGGCAGCTGACTCCGTTGCCTCCCAGAGTTCTGCCTCTGCATGTGATACCCAGTGAGGGCGAGGTATCACAGTCTATGGCTATCGCAGACGTGAGAACAGCGGCTGTGTGAGACTGTGCATCCCAGGATGCTCTGGGGCAGTGCTGAGAGGTGAGCACATGTGCAGTGTATGTTAAGACACAGGAGAATGTCCACAAAAGGAAGAGATTAGGGGGCCTATTCATGAAGCAGTGAAAAGTCTGGAGAAGTGAGCCAGTGGAGAAGTTGCCCATGGCAACTAATCAGCACTGAAGTAACATTTATAATTTGCATACTATAGAATTGTACGGCGCAGCTGATTGGTTGCCATGTGCAACGTCTCCACAGGCTCACTTCTCCACTGTTATCACTGCTTCATGAATAGACCCCTAAGAGTGAGCCATGGAATAGGGAGCTAGCAGCAGACACATGTCTTCTGGAACCATTAGCATGCGGCTGAGGTGTGACAGTGATGTCAGCAGTATATAATTAAGATACGTCTTTTTGCATTTCTGTCTTGTATGTGTCCAGGGCTGGATTAATGGAGGAGCGACAGGGGAGGTCATCCCGTGGCCCCCCCACACATTAGGGGCCCCCACATAGTGCTGTGTTAAGCCGATGAGTCCCCTCCGGTGGCTCAGCTGTTCATTATCAGCACACGCCGAGGAGCTCCTCTATCTAGAGTCAGTCAGTGACCCTGAGCCAGACGCTGCTGCAGGGTGTGTCCCTGCATGTTGCAGCATCCAGGTAAGATTCTGTAACGTGTGTGTATCCCTGAAAGATACTGAGTTTCTGTGTGTATAGGGGAAAGGGGAAGGGGGGGGAGGGCTCAGGATTTGCCATCACTCTGACTAGTAGGGCCCCCTACAACTTCATTGCCCCTGGGCCCCCCGCCAGCCTTATTCCAGCCCTGTATGTATCACATGTTTGTGGCAAGCGCCTAAATGGATGATGATGATGATGATGATGATGATGCTAAAGATGGAAGCATTTTGGCAGAGATAAAAGTTGCACTCGATTTACGATACAGCTCATACTACAGCCACATGAAGGAAAATGTGCAGAGGCATTTGTTGGTGTATATCTAAGTGGCATTCCTGCATTTGACTCTAAATAATGCCACAGACAGGTATATACTCTTGGTAAGTAGCTGGAAAGAGGCGATGAAGGGAGATGTATCAGACCATCTAAAGAGTGCAGAATTGGACCTAACTATCATTTATCAACTACGTCCTGTAACCTGGCAGGTAGAATCTGATTGCTTGATATAGGCAACTTCTCCATTTGTCCTCTTTGGAAGGTTTGATACATCTCCCCTTATAAGCAGGGGTGCAAGTGATCGGGTACGGGTGGGTACGGCGTACCCTTAAGAATTTAGCTGTGGGTACGCCGTACACATGCCGACGGGTCGCCGCTCTCTCTCTCCGCTGCGTACTGCTCACCGCCGCTGCATGTGGGGAGGAGAGCGCAACCTGCACCTCTCCTGCCCCTCAGTGTCTTCAATTCAGCGCTGGCCCGTGAGCCAATCAGAGCTCGCGGAACGGCAGCCAAGGCTCCTGATTGGCTGCCGGACCCCAAGCTTTGATTGGCTCACGGATCGGCGCCGAATTGAAGGTAGAGACCTGCACCACCACCGGAGACTGTGGAGCAGGAGAGGTGCTTGCTACGCTCTCCTCCCCTCACACACAATACAGCACAGCAGCAGTGGTGAGCAACAGGGGGCATGTATACCTGGTACTGGGGGCATATCTGGCACTGGGGGCATATCTGGCACTGCGGGGACATGTGTATCTGGCACTGGGGGAATATCTGGCACTGCGGGGATATGTGTATTTGGCACTGGGGCATATCTGGCACTGCGGGGACATGTGTATCTGGCACTGGGGTAATATCTGGCACTGCGGGGATATGTGTACCTGGCACTGGGGCATATCTGGCACGGCGGGGTCATGTGTATCTGGCACTGGGGGCATATCTGGCACTGGGGGAACATGTGTATCTGACACTGGGGACATTTCTGTATCTGGAACTGGGGGCACAGCTGGCACTGGGGGACATGTGTATTTGGCACTGGGGGCATATCTGGCACTGGGGGGGGGGGGCATATCTGCCACTGGGGGGACATGTGTATCTGGCACTGGGGACATTTCTGTATCTGGCACTGGGCGGCAATGTATATCTGACACAGTGGGGGCATTTCTGTATCTGGTACTGGGGGCATATCTGGCACTGGGGGGACATGTGTATCTGGCACTGGGGACATTTCTGTATCTGGAACTGGGGGCATATCTGTATCTGGCACTGGGGGCATATCTGGCACTGTAAGCACATCTGCCACTGGGGGGACATTTCTGTATCTGCCACTGGGGGGGCAATGTATATCTGACACAGTGGGGGCATTTGTTTATCTGGTACTGTGAGGCAATGTATATCTGGCACTCTGGGGGCATTTGTGTATCTGGCACAGTGAGGCAATGTGTATCTGGCACTGTGGGGCAATGTGTACCTGGCACTGTGAGGCAATGTGTATCTGGCACTCTGGGGGCATTTGTGTATCTGGCACTGTGGGGCAATGTGTATCTGGCACTGTGGGGCAATGTGTATCTGGCACTGTGGGTCAACATGTATCTGGCACTGTGGGGCAATGTGTATCTGGCACTGTGAGGCAATGTGTATCTGGTACTGTGAGGCAATGTATATCTGACACTGTGGGGCAACGTGTATCTGGCACTGTGGGGCAATGTGTATCTGGCACTGTGAGGCAATGTGTATCTGACACTGGGGCAATCAGAGCCGGCCCTAACCAATATGATGCCCTAGGCAAGATTTTGGCTGGTGCCCCCTAGCAACACCGCTAGTTCTGACCCAGCTTCTGCTGATTAAAATGATATGCGGCATGCCTATATACTGTGTGAGACTGTGGCTGTATCTGCATACGAAATGCTACACACAGAATATAGGCATGCCACATATAATTTTAATCAGCAGAAGTTGCTTGTGCCCCAAGGCATACCAGATGCCCTAGGCAATTGCCTAGTTTGCCTATGCCTAGGGCCGGCTCTGGGGGCAATGTATATCTGGCACTGTGGGGCAACGTGTATCTAGCACTATTGAAGTCATATGTGTATCTGCCCCTCCCCCCATATGTGTATCACGCCCCCATTTTCATTGGCCACGCCCCATGTGGCATTTGGACACACCCGTTTGGCGCGCGCGCACACAGTACCTATAAGACATTTTTTCTACTTGCACCACTGCTTATGAGCGATAGTTGCCTGATATTTTACATAGTGTTATCATTCTTATTTACACAGACAATATCAACATTTGAGGAGGACATAACTTAAGTTCTTGGATTATACAGTGCTACAATTATGATTTGCTGAGTTATAGCTCTTTCAGACCACCTGAGGCAGGTCGCACACGGGAGCCTGACACGGGAGCTTCCAGTATGCGACCCACCTCAGGCGCCCCGCTACCACTGACTGGAACCAGGCATATTGCCGGGTTGGTGACGTGAGCGGTGACGCAGTGCTTGAAGATCACATGATCTCCAAGCAACGCCCGTTCAAGGTTGCATCGTCCCGGCTCCCGTTCACACCGCACAGTGCGCCGGGTTGTACACATGTTCAACCCTGCTCACGACCAGGGTTGACATATCGGGTCACTCAACCCGGTATTTCAACCCTTGCACCTTTCAGATTGTACATGGACACGGGTTATGCACCTTCATGTGCCAATAACCCGTGTTCATAGGTGGCGGTCTGAAAGGGGTATTAGTAATATATAATAAGGATTGGTTGGAAATAAAGACTAATTCTGCACTATATTAATTAGAGATGAGCGGGTTCGGTTTCTCTGAATCCGAACCCGCCAGAACTTCATGTTTTTTTTCACGGGTCCGAGCGACTCGGATCTTCCCGCCTTGCTCGGTTAACCCGAGCGCGCCCGAACGTCATCATGACGCTGTCGGATTCTCGCGAGGCTCGGATTCTATCGCGAGACTCGGATTCTATATAAGGAGCCGCGCGTCGCCGCCATTTTCACACGTGCATTGAGATTGATAGGGAGAGGACGTGGCTGGCGTCCTCTCCGTTTAGAATTAGAATAGATTAGAGAGACACTTGATTTACTAATTTTGGGGAGCATTAGGAGTACTCAGTAGTGTACAGTGCAGAGTTTTGCTGATAGTGACCAGTGACCACCACTTTTATTTATAATCCGTTCTCTGCCTGAAAAAAGCGATACACAGCACACAGTGACTCAGTCACATACCATATCTGTGTGCACTGCTCAGGCTCAGGCCAGTGTGCTGCATCATCTATTATCTATATATAATATTATATATATCTGTCTGACTGCTCAGCTCACACAGCTTATAATTGTGGGGGAGACTGGGGAGCACTACTGCAGTGCCAGTTATAGGTTATAGCAGGAGCCAGGAGTACATAATATAATCCGTTCTCTGCCTGAAAAAAGCGATACACAGCACACAGTGACTCAGTCACATACCATATCTGTGTGCACTGCTCAGGCTCAGGCCAGTGTGCTGCATCATCTATTATCTGTATATAATATTATATATATCTGTCTGACTGCTCAGCTCACACAGCTTATAATTGTGGGGGAGACTGGGGAGCACTACTGCAGTGCCAGTTATAGGTTATAGCAGGAGCCAGGAGTACATAATATATTATATAGTGAGTGACCACCAGACACACAGTGCAGTTTATTTAATATATCCGTTCTCTGCCTGAAAAAAGCGATACACACAGTGACTCAGTCAGTCACATACCATATCTGTGTGCACTGCTCAGGCTCAGGCCAGTGTGCTGCATCATCTATATATATTATATATCTGTCTGACTGCTCAGCTCACACAGCTTATAATTGTGGGGGAGACTGGGGAGCACTACTGCAGTGCCAGTTATAGGTTATAGCAGGAGCCAGGAGTACATAATATTATATTAAAATTAAACAGTGCACACTTTTGCTGCAGGAGTGCCACTGCCAGTGTGACTAGTGACCAGTGACCTGACCACCAGTATATAATATTAGTAGTATACTATCTCTTTATCAACCAGTCTATATTAGCAGCAGACACAGTACAGTGCGGTAGTTCACGGCTGTGGCTACCTCTGTGTCGGCACTCGGCAGCCCGTCCATAATTGTATATACCACCTAACCGTGTTTTTTTTTTCTTTCTTTATACATACATACTAGTTACGAGTATACTATCTCTTTATCAACCAGTCTATATATTAGCAGCAGACACAGTACAGTGCGGTAGTTCATGGCTGTGGCTACCTCTGTGTCGGCACTCGGCAGCCCGTCCATAATTGTATATACCACCTAACCGTGGTTTTTTTTTCTTTCTTTATACATACATACTAGTTACGAGTATACTATCTCTTTATCAACCAGTCTATATTAGCAGCAGACACAGTACAGTGCGGTAGTTCACGGCTGTGGCTACCTCTGTGTCGGCACTCGGCAGCCCGTCCATAATTGTATACTAGTATCCAATCCATCCATCTCCATTGTTTACCTGAGGTGCCTTTTAGTTGTGCCTATTAAAATATGGAGAACAAAAATGTTGAGGTTCCAAAATTAGGGAAAGATCAAGATCCACTTCCACCTCGTGCTGAAGCTGCTGCCACTAGTCATGGCCGAGACGATGAAATGCCAGCAACGTCGTCTGCCAAGGCCGATGCCCAATGGCATAGTACAGAGCATGTCAAAACCAAAACACCAAATATCAGTAAAAAAAGGACTCCAAAACCTAAAATAAAATTGTCGGAGGAGAAGCGTAAACTTGCCAATATGCCATTTACCACACGGAGTGGCAAGGAACGGCTGAGGCCCTGGCCTATGTTCATGGCTAGTGGTTCAGCTTCACATGAGGATGGAAGCACTCAGCCTCTCGCTAGAAAACTGAAAAGACTCAAGCTGGCAAAAGCACCGCAAAGAACTGTGCGTTCTTTGAAATCCCAAATCCACAAGGAGAGTCCAATTGTGTCGGTTGCGATGCCTGACCTTCCCAACACTGGACGTGAAGAGCATGCGCCTTCCACCATTTGCACGCCCCCTGCAAGTGCTGGAAGGAGCACCCGCAGTCCAGTTCCTGATAGTCAGATTGAAGATGTCAGTGTTGAAGTACACCAGGATGAGGAGGATATGGGTGTTGCTGGCGCTGGGGAGGAAATTGACAAGGAGGATTCTGATGGTGAGGTGGTTTGTTTAAGTCAGGCACCCGGGGAGACACCTGTTGTCCGTGGGAGGAATATGGCCGTTGACATGCCAGGTGAAAATACCAAAAAAATCAGCTCTTCGGTGTGGAGGTATTTCACCAGAAATGCGGACAACAGGTGTCAAGCCGTGTGTTCCCTTTGTCAAGCTGTAATAAGTAGGGGTAAGGACGTTAACCACCTCGGAACATCCTCCCTTATACGTCACCTGCAGCGCATTCATAATAAGTCAGTGACAAGTTCAAAAACTTTGGGTGACAGCGGAAGCAGTCCACTGACCAGTAAATCCCTTCCTCTTGTAACCAAGCTCACGCAAACCACCCCACCAACTCCCTCAGTGTCAATTTCCTCCTTCCCCAGGAATGCCAATAGTCCTGCAGGCCATGTCACTGGCAATTCTGACGAGTCCTCTCCTGCCTGGGATTCCTCCGATGCATCCTTGCGTGTAACGCCTACTGCTGCTGGCGCTGCTGTTGTTGCCGCTGGGAGTCGATGGTCA
This sequence comes from Pseudophryne corroboree, assembly GCF_028390025.1. Taxonomy (NCBI): domain Eukaryota; kingdom Metazoa; phylum Chordata; class Amphibia; order Anura; family Myobatrachidae; genus Pseudophryne; species Pseudophryne corroboree. The sequence continues at coordinate 779,556,343 of NC_086449.1, read as the reverse complement.
TCCCAGAGGGGAAGTCGTAAGCCCACTTGTACTACTTCCAGTAAGCAATTGACTGTTCAACAGTCCTTTGCGAGGAAGATGAAATATCACAGCAGTCATCCTACTGCAAAGCGGATAACTGAGTCCTTGACAACTATGTTGGTGTTAGACGTGCGTCCGGTATCCGCCGTTAGTTCACAGGGAACTAGACAATTTATTGAGGCAGTGTGCCCCCGTTACCAAATACCATCTAGGTTCCACTTCTCTAGGCAGGCGATACCGAGAATGTACACGGACGTCAGAAAAAGACTCACCAGTGTCCTAAAAAATGCAGTTGTACCCAATGTCCACTTAACCACGGACATGTGGACAAGTGGAGCAGGGCAGGGTCAGGACTATATGACTGTGACAGCCCACTGGGTAGATGTATGGACTCCCGCCGCAAGAACAGCAGCGGCGGCACCAGTAGCAGCATCTCGCAAACGCCAACTCTTTCCTAGGCAGGCTACGCTTTGTATCACCGCTTTCCAGAATACGCACACAGCTGAAAACCTCTTACGGCAACTGAGGAAGATCATCGCGGAATGGCTTACCCCAATTGGACTCTCCTGTGGATTTGTGGCATCGGACAACGCCAGCAATATTGTGTGTGCATTAAATATGGGCAAATTCCAGCACGTCCCATGTTTTGCACATACCTTGAATTTGGTGGTGCAGAATTTTTTAAAAAACGACAGGGGCGTGCAAGAGATGCTGTCGGTGGCCAGAAAAATTGCGGGACACATTCGGCGTACAGGCACCACGTACAGAAGACTGGAGCACCACCAAAAACTACTGAACCTGCCCTGCCATCATCTGAAGCAAGAAGTGGTAACGAGGTGGAATTCAACCCTCTATATGCTTCAGAGGTTGGAGGAGCAGCAAAAGGCCATTCAAGCCTATACAATTGAGCACGATATAGTAGGTGGAATGCACCTGTCTCAAGTGCAGTGGAGAATGATTTCAACGTTGTGCAAGGTTCTGATGCCCTTTGAACTTGCCACACGTGAAGTCAGTTCAGACACTGCCAGCCTGAGTCAGGTCATTCCCCTCATCAGGCTTTTGCAGAAGAAGCTGGAGGCATTGAAGGAGGAGCTAAAAGGGAGCGATTCCGCTAGGCATGTGGGACTTGTGGATGCAGCCCTTAATTCGCTTAACAAGGATTCACGGGTGGTCAATCTGTTGAAATCAGAGCACTACATTTTGGCCACCGTGCTCGATCCTAGATTTAAAGCCTACCTTGGATCTCTCTTTCCGGCAGACACAGGTCTGCTGGGGTTGAAAGACCTGCTGGTGACAAAATTGTCAAGTCAAGCGGAACGCGACCTGTCAACATCTCCTCCTTCACATTCTCCCGCCACTGGGGGTGCGAGGAAAAGGCTCAGAATTCCGAGCCCACCCGCTGGCGGTGATGCAGGGCAGTCTGGAGCGACTGCTGATGCTGACATCTGGTCCGGACTGAAGGACCTGACAACGATTACGGACATGTCGTCTACTGTCACTGCATATGATTCTCTCAACATTGATAGAATGGTGGAGGATTATATGAGTGACCGCATCCAAGTAGGCACGTCACACAGTCCGTACTTATACTGGCAGAAAAAAGAGGCAATTTGGAGGCCCTTGCACAAACTGGCTTTATTCTACCTAAGTTGCCCTCCCACAAGTGTGTACTCCGAAAGAGTGTTTAGTGCCGCCGCTCACCTTGTCAGCAATCGGCGTACGAGGTTACATCCAGAAAATGTGGAGAAGATGATGTTCATTAAAATGAATTATAATCAATTCCTCCGCGGAGACATTGACCAGCAGCAATTGCCTCCACAAAGTACACAGGGAGCTGAGATGGTGGATTCCAGTGGGGACGAATTGATAATCTGTGAGGAGGGGGATGTACACGGTGATATATCGGAGGGTGAAGATGAGGTGGACATCTTGCCTCTGTAGAGCCAGTTTGTGCAAGGAGAGATTAATTGCTTCTTTTTTGGGGGGGGTCCAAACCAACCCGTCATATCAGTCACAGTCGTGTGGCAGACCCTGTCACTGAAATGATGGGTTGGTTAAAGTGTGCATGTCCTGTTTTGTTTATACAACATAAGGGTGGGTGGGAGGGCCCAAGGACAATTCCATCTTGCACCTCTTTTTTCTTTTCTTTTTCTTTGCATCATGTGCTGATTGGGGAGGGTTTTTTGGAAGGGACATCCTGCGTGACACTGCAGTGCCACTCCTAGATGGGCCCGGTGTTTGTGTCGGCCACTAGGGTCGCTAATCTTACTCACACAGTCAGCTACCTCATTGCGCCTCTTTTTTTCTTTGCGTCATGTGCTGTTTGGGGAGGGTTTTTTGGAAGGGACATCCTGCGTGACACTGCAGTGCCACTCCTAGATGGGCCCGGTGTTTGTGTCGGCCACTAGGGTCGCTAATCTTACTCACACAGCTACCTCATTGCGCCTCTTTTTTTCTTTGCGTCATGTGCTGTTTGGGGAGGGTTTTTTGGAAGGGACATCCTGCGTGACACTGCAGTGCCACTCCTAGATGGGCCCGGTGTTTGTGTCGGCCACTAGGGTCGCTAATCTTACTCACACAGCTACCTCATTGCGCCTCTTTTTTTCTTTGCGTCATGTGCTGTTTGGGGAGGGTTTTTTGGAAGGGCCATCCTGCGTGACACTGCAGTGCCACTCCTAGATGGGCCCGGTGTTTGTGTCGGCCACTAGGGTCGCTAATCTTACTCACACAGCTACCTCATTGCGCCTCTTTTTTTCTTTGCGTCATGTGCTGTTTGGGGAGGGTTTTTTGGAAGGGACATCCTGCGTGACACTGCAGTGCCACTCCTAGATGGGCCCGGTGTTTGTGTCGGCCACTAGGGTCGCTTATCTTACTCACACAGCGACCTCGGTGCAAATTTTAGGACTAAAAATAATATTGTGAGGTGTGAGGTATTCAGAATAGACTGAAAATGAGTGTAAATTATGGTTTTTGAGATAAATAATACTTTGGGATCAAAATGACCCCCAAATTCTATGATTTAAGCTGTTTTTTAGTGTTTTTGGAAAAAAACACCCGAATCCAAAACACACCCGAATCCGACAAAAAAAATTCGGTGAGGTTTTGCCAAAACGCGTTCGAACCCAAAACACGGCCGCGGAACCGAACCCAAAACCAAAACACAAAACCCGAAAAATTTCAGGCGCTCATCTCTAAATCTGATAATATATATATTAATAGTAGAAGGATGACTTTTATGAGTTAAATATTTCTATGATGCCATTGTCTGAGCAGGACACATCATATACCAAATTAAAGGTCTTGGTATGTAGATTTGTAGAAAAATATTTCCGTTGTAATTGGTTACTTCATTTCAGCGTTATGTGGCAAAACGTTGGCCTGCCATTTACAATGCATCACCATTGTGCTCTGGAAAATGTGACAGTTGGTGAACTCTCCCTGTGCACGTGCTGGTTGACCTGGAACATTTGAACTGCTGGGTAGTCTGGAAACTGTGACAGTTATTTGCAGCCACCCAGTAAGCAGGGATGTTTTGAAATTTGACTCCTAAGGGGTGAAAACTGAAAAGAGGTAAAATTTCCACCCAGCAAACCTTTCCCTTGTTGAAACCAGGCACATCAGCTAGTTTCTATTTATTTAATCAAATGAGTATCACAGTGCTTTAATATAGGTTTGCTATCATAACTATATCAGAACCCTGTTGCTGGTGTGAGAATAAAGATAATTTCTTGCGGCTTAACATTTATCTTTATTCTCACACCAGAAACAGTATTGTTTTGTTCTAAAAGATATGTCCCTGATGAAGTCCTGATAAGGACGAAACACATAGGGTGGGGTTGCTACAAGTTCGACACTAAAGTGTCCACTGTCACAAGCTCACACCCCAATAGTAGGTGGAAAAGGAGGTTGGAAGATCTACTCAGAGTGTTTTGTATCCCTGTTTGCATCTACAAATTGTTTTATGTAAGCACATCTGTTCATTGTATAGCAAATTATATTGTAAATTGTCTTTTATTAAAAAGAATCCTTTTATATTTGGCTAAAGACCTGTTTTGGTATGAGGGTCTATTTTTAGAAATATCCCAGAGAATTGCCATCTCATTTGAAGTTATTCCAAAGTCTATTAAAGAAAAGACTGGTCTAAAGAATCTTCATTGGTGACATTATACTCACGAGACGTTATGCCCCCTGAGCTTCTCTAGGTTTCAATGTGAAAGCACTTAAAGCTTGCAAATTGATTCTTATAGATGTAAATTTTGAGACGTCCTCTCTGTATTTTCTGCTCTATTTGGGTTTCTTGTCCCTACAAACAGGGGGTCAGTCATGGGGAGCAGCAAACTGTACATTGTAATCTCTTTGAGAGTTGTATATGTATGTATGTATATATATATATATATATATATATGTGTGTGTGTGTGTGTGTGTGTGTGTGTGTGTGTGTGTGTCTTAAGGGAGCTAGGTAAATATTTACTTTAAATCAGGAACTCTCTTCCTGATTTTGACCACAATTCAGTAAAAAAACGTTCAATTTATTCACACATTACCATTGAACAGAACATTGCAGTAAGTAAGAAATGTTGCATTAATGTGCAACGGCAAATACAATTAAAATACAGACTTCAGTTTTGTAAAATGCATGAGTCTTGATTATTTTATCCAATGGTGTTTCTTAAAAGATGCCTGATGTTCTCACAATTGAGCCTAACCTAATGCGTTTCGTCCCGAAGGACTTCATCAGGGGTTCATATCAATGGATATTGGAAGAGCTCTCTGGGGCAAATGACCGATTTAACGGTAGTGTTGTTCCCACATGTAAAATCAGTATGATGCAATAATAAAACAACAACGCTGGATACACCAGTATTCACAGTTGATCAGGCCAATATAGTCATGCAATTCAGGGATTTAAGCGCTTTATTCACAAATGGCTAAATCCACAATTATGTTGATCAAGCTTTGCAGATTCCCAGACTCTCCTGAACAGCAGACCTGCATCAATCAAGACTCATGCATTTTACAAAACTGAAGTCTGTATTTTAATTGTATTTGCCGTTGCACATTAATGCAACATGTCTTACTTACTGCAATGTTGTGTTCAATGGTAATGTGTGAATACATTGAAAGTTTTTTACTAAATTGTGGTCAAAATCTGGAAGAGAGTTCCTGATTTAAAGTAAATATTTACCTAGCTCCCTTAAGACACATTCTGTTCCTCTTATTCTAACATAGTACTCCAGCTAACAGAGAGTACGTCATAAGGTGGAGCTTAGGAATAGCGCAGAATTAGGTCAACACCAGATCCATATATATATATATATATATATCTATCTATCAGGGACGTGCAGTCAGGGGAGGCAGGGTCATTTATGATTAAAATAATACAAGGAAGATACTTATGACACATATTGTGTGTCATATGTATCTCCGTTATAATATTCTAATTATTTTGAGACATGTGACTAGTATAGGAGGCACTGCTAGCAGTGCCTCCCGTTGTCAGTGTTAATGGGCATAAAGTGGGGGGCGAGGCCAAGGACTGGGCTGCAAAAGCCCATTGAAAAAACGACGATACAGCGGCACTAGTAGAAGTGCCTCTGGGACAGGGCCTGATGTGATTGGACAACGGATCCAGGGCTGGATCCGCTGGTCCAATCACCCACACGCTGCGGCGTCGCTCCCCTCCCTCACCTCCTGTCCTGTCATCGCGGCGCGTTAACCTCCGTGACCCCGCCGGAATGTGAGGTCGCCGCTTGCTGCTGATCCACACCTGGTGCAGGGTCGGAGCCTTCCGCCTCCCTCCCCTGTATAGTTGTCTCCCCTGCGGCGGCCCGATGATTACAGAAGCCACCTGCTGCCTGCGCCGGCAAGAGAGGAAGCACCCTGGAGTCCGGAAGCTGCACGTCTGATCCGAGGTTCGTCTCTCCCACTCTCACTCACACTCTCACACTCTCTCTCTCTTACACTCTCTCTCTCTCTCTCCCCCCCCCCCTCCCTCCTTCCATGGTAAATTTATTTTTATTTTCTTTGTTCTTCAGTGGCTCATTTCTGTACTCCTTCCCCCCCACTTCTCTTTCTCATCTCTTTCCCATTCCCTGTGTCTTTTTTTGGGTGGGATGTACTAACCTCCACCGCAGTGTTAAATGCCTTTCTCTGCTCTCCGCAGACATCTCGGTAACCTGGCTCCTCCCCGTCCTGGCGCTGCTATTCGCTCCTGTTGTTTCCGCATCACAGCTACCTCTCCGGATGCTGTGATATGAGCACATGCGTCGCCAGTGAATACCAAGGCTCAGCGCTTCTTCCGCAATGCTGAGTCCTGAGTGGTTGCGGTGGTGAAGAGGTGGTGCATGTGAACAACAAGAAGCGAATAACAGCGCTAGCACAGGGAGGAGCCAGGTTACCGAGGAGATGTCAGGGGAGCGCAGAGAAAGGCAGTTAATGCTGCCGGAGAGGTTAGTACACCCCGCCCTTTCTCACCTGTTTATCCTTTTTTCTCCCCTACAGGTCCCCCTATTGGATTCTACTGGACAAGTGGACGTGATTCTCGGCGTGGGATGTAGGTAAGTATGTGTGAGTGCGTAAGTGTGTTTTAATAAATTTTTACTTTCACGGTGTGTGTGTGTTGTGTTTTTATTTGGGTATTTTTGTTGTTGTAGAACTACAGGTACCAGCGGACCCGTTATTTTCCTGCATGCTGGTACTTGTGGTTCTCCAAATACCAGCAAGCGGGGGGGGGGGGGGGGGGCTTGCTGGGCCTTGTAGTTCCACAACAAAAAACAATATCCTCTTTTATTTACACACTTATGGCTATCAGCCCGGCACCCACCGCCATGGGGTGCTGGGGATAGCCTCGGGCTTCACCCCTGGCCCTTGGGTGCCAGGAGGGAGGGACCCCTTGATTTAAGCGGTCCCCACTCCTCCAGGGAACCCCGGCCAGGGGTGACTAGTTGGGGGGAGGGGTAATGCCACAGCCGCAGGTACCAATATAAAAGTGTCCCCCGGCTGTGGCATTATCTCTCTGGCTAGTGGAGCCCGGTGCTGGTTTTAAAAATACGGGGGACCCCTACATCTTTTGCCCTCCCGTATTTTTTGAACCAGGACCGGACTAAGAGCCCCTGTCCAATTTTTCCCCCAGTATTTAAACAACCAGGACCGGCTCAAAGAGCCCGAGGCTGGTTATACTTAGGAGGGGGGGCCCCATGCATTTCTTTTTAAATTTTAACCCATTCACAGTCACCCTTTTCCACAGATAAGCATGCACGGATCTCACTGATCCGTGCATGACTATCACAACACACCAGCAAAAAGCTCAATTTTATTACGAATTCCATGCTTTCCCGGAAGTGTTTGGCTATTGTCGGCAGTGATTGAGAATACAAATTCTTAGTAAATTACAGAGTTCTATTAAATAACAGCCATGTTTGACCGTTTTTGTGCGGTCGGCAGTGTATCTCAATACGAATAGCCCCAACACTGCCAAGATTTGTGTTTAGTAAATGCCAGAGATCACACTTAGAAAAAAAAAAGCCAACTAGAATGAAATCGGGACCTTAGTAAATATACCCCAGTGAGTCCAGTCTAGCCATAGGGGGAGAGGGGCCATGATCCCCTGCTTCTCCTCTCTTCTCTCACTCTCTCTCTCCCGACCCCGAATTCCTGTTCAGGCTGCTCTTGTCACCGGCGATCCCTGCAGTTCTAGGCCCAGGTCCATGTAAGTAAATACCAATATAATTGTCATTCACCGTCTGTTCCCATCACCCTTTACTTCTCTTTTACACTCTCACCCGCTGCTACTGCTGTTACCCTTTCCCTGGTATCACCTTCTCCCTGTCACCCACTACAGCCACTCTTACCCCGGCGTCACCCACTGCTGTCACTCACTGCTGTCACCCTCTCCCTGGCGTCACCCTATCCCTGGCATCACCCCCTGCTGTCACCCTCTCCCTGGCGTCACCCACTGCTGTCACCCTCTCCCTGACGTCACCTACTGCTGTCACCCCCTCCCTGGCATCACCCTCTCCCTGGCATCACCCACTGCTGTCACCCTCTCCCTGGCGGCACCCTCCCCGTCACCCTCTCCCTGCTGTCACCCCCTCCCTGGCGTCACCCTCCCCGTCACCCTCTCCCTGGCATCACCCACTGCTGCCACCCTCTACCTGGCGACACGCTCCCTGGCGTCACGCTTTTCCTGTCACCCTCTCTCTGGCGTCACCCTCTCCCTGTCACCCACTGCTGGCTATTTTGCTGTCCAGGACTTCCATTAACTTAATAGCGCCGCATCCACAGTGCTATTAAATTAATGGAAGCCCTGGACAACAAAATTGTTTCGGGCTTTAATACCAGTCTTCAGGATACAGCAACAAACAAGCAATAACTGTACATACCTTAAATACCAAGTGAACTAGACGCTGAGTCCCCACGGCTCCGGCCAGTGCTGCCAACCTCACTTCCAGTGACTTCCGGAATAGTGCATACTGGGAGCTGACTCCGTCACCATGGTAACCCGGTGCCACAGCAGTGATACAGGAATAACATCTACAGTAAAAAAAAAGCATGCTAATAGCATAAAGTCATAACTGCATCCAATAAAGTGAAGTATAATATATCTTGCATAATCTACCAGGATACTATAATCTACTAAAATACATCTGAATTAAAAAGCTTGGGTCTATGTCTGTTGCTATGGCAACCCCATAGTATACTTACATTATATAAATATAAGTAGATATACATGCTGTCATACGAGCTGAAAAATATACATTATATAGATCTTAAACCAGATTCTAAGAAAATATTGAAGGAAAGATGATCTTCAAACCTCTAGGTTTGACTGTATCAAGATAAAAAATCCATTGGTTTTCAAGTTGCAACAGCCGCCTATGGCGATCACCACCACTTATATATATTTAAATTTAAAAGCGATAGGAGTAGGGTGCCACATGCATATGTAAACAACAATTGTGTAAAAAAAAAAAATCAATATTGACTTATATAAAACACTCCCTTAATATTGCAGGGTGTCAGCTAGCCCCTAAGTATTAAGCATAGGTAAAATGCAATTAGAAAGGATATAGATATAGGGATAGGGGTAACAACGACCAGTGGTGTTTAAAAAGTTATTTAGTAAGGAAGAAGGATTACAAATATGGAGAGTGATGATAAAGCTAAAAGATTCTTCTTTATATTACTTATGCAAGATGAGGCAAACCCATATTTTTAAAAATATATAATATAACAATAATTTTATTCTGAATACAGAGGTTGAGACCGACAATCATATATAAAAACAATTCAAGGAACACATATAAATACTATATGGGAAGTATATATAAAGATAAACATAAAAATAAGACTAGGATAAAAATAGGAGGTACAAAAAATATATATAAAAAATACACAAGACCACAAAATGAGAACTTGGAGCTTATCTTAGTGTGAAGACTCAATGAAGTATACCCAACGCGTTTCATCTGTCTGACTTCATCAATGGTACTATACTATAAAGTAATATATAACATGCTGTAATACAAATGAAAAATGTCTGCTGGAATGTATTTTATAAAATTGCTGGTGTACAACAGGTTATATTGTATTTAGGGATGTGCAGTTTGATTTTGTTGAAAACCAAACACACCCCAAACTTTGGGGATCAGAGTAGAAACGAGTCCTGGCTCGGATTCATTTTGACAATCTGAAGGGATCAAGTTCCGAGTCGGGTCTTCCCTTGAGTTTGGAACTTGGACTTAAACACCAAATCTGTTTTGTTTTTTTTGGATTGCACGTAAAGCTGGGTACACACTAAGCGATATAGTGGATTCCGATACATCGTGTAGTGTGTATGCACTATGTCGCTAATGATGTGCGCTCCCATGCGTCACCAATGATATCGCCCATCGGGCATGCATGCATGTCTGTTGGGCGATATCGCCACCAAAGGCCATGCTGCCATGTGTATACACGTGCCGATGCTGGGTCCCATTGCTGACGACATCACTGGGTACAAACGTTTTCTAGTGTGTACCCAGCTAATGTCCCGCTCTTGTGATTTTAGGTGCCATGTCACTCATACCCCTTTTCCACTTGTAGCACGGGTTGCAGCCGGGAGCCTGACACGGCTGCGACCCATGCTAGAGCCCCCTTCTACACTAGCTCACCAACCCGGCATATTGCCTGGTTGGTGACGATGCTGCTGATATGGCAGGGGCGGCGCTGGGAGATCACATGATCTCCCAGCTCCGCCCTTCCAGACACTATGAACGGGAGCCGTGTCGATGCTTCTGTTTACACTAACAGCTTACCAGGTTGAACACAAGTTCAACCTGGCAAGCTACCCGGGTAGGATTCCCGGATCACTTGATCTGGGAATTTGCAGAGGGGGGGGGACGTTTCCACTAGGAGAAAACACGGGTAAATGCGCGCCCCCGCTAGTGGAAAAGGGGTATTAGTAGAGTATATGGTAAGGTGTGCAAAACTGACTGGAACTTAAAAGTGTTATTGACATTATGTTAATAATATTATAGGAAGAAGAAGAGTTCCATGTAACAGGATTTTAGCTGTACTTATCGACTTTAATTGATTTTTAAAGAAACCCAGATCCAAAACTGAGCCCAAAACACTGGAAGTTGGTTGCTGTGCAAAACCAAAACATAACGATGACTTAGACCCAAAACCAGAACACGGGGGCCTTGCACCTCTCTAATTGAAATATTATTTTTAAATCTCTTTGTGCAGCAATGTCTCCTTTTTCTTTGAAGTTTTAGTAAGCGCCCTAAAAACCAGGCATCGTTGTAAAAGAATGATTTAGCTCAAGCAACATAAGGAAAAGCTGTTTTCTGACAGTTATTTAATATTGTAAGGATCCCGATGTGTTTTATTTAGGATATAATTAAGTGCTGTTATGCAAGTGCCATTGCCACTGACGCTTCTTGGTCTGTCAACACTTCCATTGAGCACTGGGAGTAAGACTTGATATGCTGACAGAAAAGAAAAATTTAAGACGTAAGTTGAAAAACAACCTGTTCGCACGTAATTTTTTGCTGAGTCTTTTTTTTCCAGTAGGTGCAGAACAGTTATGGTTTTCTTTCTATAGAGCCTCAGACACACTGGCAGTCATTAATGGAGCTACCTGCATCTATCTATATTATTATGCAATGCATCTGTCTGTGTATTTGTAACTGTAGATGTATGTATCTATGCATGTGTTTGTGTATGTCAGTGCATGTATGATGAAAGGGGGCAGCATGGTGGCACAGTGGTTAGCTTGCTGCTGCTCAGCACTGAGGTCCTGAGTTTGCACCCATCAAGGTTCTATATGTGTAGAGTTTGAATGTAATGCATGCATTTGCACAGGCTTCCTCCCATGATCCAAGAACATACTGATAGGTTAGATGGCTTCTGACAAACAAAAAAAATAAGACTAGGATATATATATATATATATATATATATATATATGAAAAAAGAGCTTTTAAGGAACTTCTGGGTCCCCAGAAGTTTATTAAAAGCTCTTTATTTCATTCAAATGGAGTGACTTGCAGGTTGCTTTCATAGCAACAGTGGAACTTATCAAAATATAGCACGTGCACCCAGCATTATCAATATCAGCAAGGGAGTGCCGGATTATCCAATATATATATATATATATATATATATATACGTCCAGCAAGGAAAGCGGCACTCAGAGACAATGTAAGTAGCAAAAGAGAAAATGTATTATCCAATGACAGTCAAGGACCATACTCACCCACATAAATACCCCCCCGACATTGAGGACGCCAGTCTCCACTAACCACGCCATTGGCGGCCTTAATGTCGGGGGGTTATTTATGTGGGTGAGTATGGTCCTTCTGTATGTACCTGTTTGTTGTGAAGTCCTGACGAGGGGGCTACGTGCTCCGAAACATTGACTGTCATTGGATAATACATTTTCTCTTTTGCAACTTACGTTGTCTCTGAGTGCCGCTTTCCTTGCTGGACGTCTATAACTCTTTTTTAGCGAGCACCTGAGCAAGCTGAATTTGGTGTGAGTGCCGACTGCTGTTGGAAGGATATATATATATATATATTTGTATATATATATATATATATATATATATACACTGTATATATATTTTTTGCACACTCACTTCTCCCAGCTACAGAAAAACAAAAATACCAGCACTCACGTTTCAGATGCAAAAGCAGTAATAGTTTTTATTCCTTGCAGGAATAACATGTGAGAGAGTCATCCAGCCGCAGCCCTGGGCATGTTATTCCTGTTAGTAATAAAGTATATTACTGCTTTTGCATCTGAAACGTGAGTGTTGGTATTCTTCTTTTTCTGTACCTGGGAGAAGTGAGTATGCTTATAATACTGTTTTACCATGCACCGACACATTTTTTCTTGTCTATTTTTTCTGAGTGCTGTCAAATATGATATATATATATATATATATATATACATACATATATATATATATATATATATTTATATCTCTCTCTCTCTATATATCTAGATAGATAGATAGATAGATAGATAGTTACATACATACATACATACATACATAAATAATATATCCAGAGCTGGCCCTAACCAATATGATGCCCTAGGCAAGATTTTGGCTGGTGCCCCCTAGCACCGCCGCTAGTTCTGCAGGAGATGCCTGGCATGAGTCAGCTGGCATCTCTGCTAACGTCGGGCGCCTTTTATTTATGAAAATGCATCTTATTTGGTATGCTTAGGGGCACAAGCAGCTTCTGCTGATTAAAATGATATGCAGCATGCCTATATTCTGTGTGCGATTGCGGCTATATCTGCTTACGAAATGCTACATTACAGTGAATACACTGCAACGTAGCATTTTGTATGCATATACAGCCGCAGTCACACACAGACTATAGGCATGCCGCATTTCATTTTAATCAGCAGAAGCTGCTGGTGCCCCTAAGCATACCAAATACCCTAGGCATTTGCCTAGTTTGCCTATGCCTAAGGCCGGCTCTGTATATATCCAAGTGATAGGTAATACAGATTGTAAGATCCACTGGGGCAGGGACTGATGTAAATGATTATTCTTTGTAAAGCTCTGCAGAAAATGTGTGTACTATATAAATAACTGTTCATAAACAGATACTGTGTGTGTGTAGTTAACACTGATTATTTAATACTGTTTGTGTTGTTTGTTTAATAATGTGTATGTGTGCTTATGCTAAATATATGTGTTTAATATGTCCATGTGTGCTTAATCCCTTGCCTGGCACTAGCGTTTGGAATGCAACCGCAGCCAACAGTGTGTTACTTGATCAGGTCGCATTCCATACGTCTGGCACTCCCCGCTGCTTCCTGCTGCCCCCTGGGAGTGATGTCCTGGTCTGTGACCGCCGCTATCACTCCCAAAATAGTGCCCCACAATGCCTTGCAAGGGGCATTCCTAGGTGCAAACGTGAGGAGGGTGTAAAGTTCGATTTACTTACAAGGAAAATGCAATACCTAATCACACTGTGGCTCGAGTCGCTGTGGCTGCTACACGTAAACAATAACCACTAAGATGTGTATGCACGTTGCTTATACATGCCGACACGCTGTGCACACAATGCAGCGACACATGTGGCTGAATACACCTTATCCCCAAACAAGAATGGAATGCGACACCAGTAGTTAAATGTTATGTTGTGGTCCAACGCATCAACAATATTTACTCAAAAGATACACGTAAAGATACAACAGTAATACAGGGAAGAGCTACAACCAATAATACATATGTTTGTTCGCCAGTGCTCCCGGATCCAGGCCTCAGTCAGTCTTAGCAAGATGACCTTCAGAAAATAGACTGAGCCTGATCAGGAAGCCTCTTTTATACAATGGTTCCAAATACAATACAATGGGGAATGTAAGCTCTTCTTCCATAGGTCAAGGGTCAGGTCATTTACAGTACATGAGGGGTCGTAGGTTGGCTTGAATGAGTGGGCGATGCTTGGTCCAGGTGTGCTTGCAGGTCTCCACCACCGGGTTCCAGCCGAATATCATGAGTACAGTATTTACAGTATTTGTGAATGTTACAATTCTGTGCATATCTATGCGCAGAAACATGCGATTAACTGCATATAGCAAATGGAACATAGATCTCGAAATACTGCACATCTGGATACCAAACACTAAGTCCTAACCTTGCTCTGTCCCCTCACATCCTGTAAAGCTAGTTATCTATTGTTCTACCCTTTGAGTAATGTAACTTGCTGGCAATGTGCGTGGAGACTATGTGTAAATAGTGCACTATATGAATTGAATATTGAATATGTCTTTGTAGCTTTTCTGTGCAAATGCATATGCTACCGTATATACTTATACCATGCGCCAATACGCAAGGCTCGTGGGGCAGTGTACGAAGAGTGCGTGTCTGCGTATGCATGGCAAAAAGCCGCACGCACAGAGGCCACTCTGGTATTTGCACGTGAAGTGTGTGTGTAATATTTCAAAACACATAACAGGTGACCTAGACACACGTATGTATTTATTTCACAAATCAGACATTGACTATGGTTGGGGAAGACAGGGAGGAGGACGAGACATCCTCTATATGCACTCGGCGGTCAAGGGACCACTGGTTGGGTGTGGGACGACATTCAACCTATAGAGTATGCTGGGACAGTGTTATAGCCTAAGATGTCTGATTTGAACGAGCGTTGCATACATACATGTGCCTATGTCTTTGCAGACTGATGTCCGGCTTTGGAAGGGGTTTCGCTGGGTAGAGGGAGAGAATACAAAAAGATGGTGAAAGAAACAGGCCATGAAATTCATTTACATTCCTATCACAGCACTGTCTCTATCATCGGATCGTGTACCAGATCTGCCGCATTTCCAACGCTCCCGCTCCTAAGACTCATCATATTTGTATTATGCCTTTTTCGCTGCGTCAGAATTCGAACACATCTAAATATCAGGCCAATAATTATGACAACACCCAGGATACAGAGAAGAAACTTTCCCACATTTGCAGTTATACCTTGTGCCCACTCTCCTAACCCAGAGAACCATTTGAGTGAGTTCAACCATGAGGCCCATCCAGTCAATTCATTACCCACAGCCGCTAAAGTGAGATTGTGTCTCCTTCTAAACTCCCACTACAACTGCAAGATCTCGTCCATCTTTTGATCAGTGATCTCCGTTGGGTCCTCAGTACTGTTCTTAATATACATGCAGCACTTCACGCCATATTGAGTCGCCAAGGTAACACAATACCCACCTATCACGGCCGTGACGTAATTTAAGACCATCCTGTGTTGGACCAGTTTCTTCTTGTAGGCCTGTAGTTCCCTACCCGTATACCTGAAGGTGTCATCATACATCTCAGTGATATTATCTATCAAGTTTGCTAGCGCATGGATATACCTATATCTGGCAGTATGGGTGATATCTAATGCAAGAAGAATCTGAATCTCGGTGGAATCATGCATCAAATTAGAGGCTGCGAGCTCTGTCCTATCTTTGAGGTGTCTCTTGAAAATGTGTTCATAGTGGGTGTGAGTATAAGGAGGCAGAGCGCTGCTGTGAATGTCTTTCATTTTGTCATGTGCGACGGTCATGACTTCTGGTAGTACTCTGCCTATATAACACAATCCTTCGGAGCTCGGAGTAAGTCACTTGTACGCCTTCCTTCCACATATGAAATAAGCGTCATCTTGGGAAAAAAATGCATCAATATCATATCACAGATAATCCTTATGAAGAAACTCTCCCCAGTTTTTCCATCTGCTTGATACAAGTATCTGGCTGGATGATGTGCGCAGAATATCCCTGTGTCACTTTTCCAGCCCACATGGTTTTGATCCCACGTGTATACTTATATCGGAAGTACCTCCCACTTGTGGCTATCCCATGTACAAGTTCAGTGTTGATGGGTTCTTTATCAGCTCTGTGTGAGAAGGTCATTGTCTGATTGTTCCAAGTCACTTTCCAATTTCCTGGTTTCCGGAAATTGGTTACGTTGAAACACAGTAGTGATCTATCTACGAGGTACTGGTGGAGCTTTAGGCTAGGGTGTCTAGATATATTGAATTTTCTGTCCACCGGTCTCCCCCATGCAATTCGAGTACCTCATTTACTGTTAATGGGTATGGCACTAATCCTGATCTACTTTGTCTTTGAGGTGCTTGTGAGCACACCCAGCATTCCGTTTGGTTTAAGACCGTACCCACTAATGAGTGATAGTCACTCAAGGGATGTCCTTTAATATTGATATTATTGTTTGACTGACATCTCTGGATGCACCCATCTTCGACTATGTTATCGCAGTACTTACATATGCAGTATTCATCAGACAATAACCCTTCACATTGACTCCGAGCTCCGTGACTACCAGATCTCTTACTTATACCAGCTTTGGCCAAAGTGATGGACTGATCCTGGGGTTCTGCAAATTCATCCTCTCCATCAGAACCCATTCCAGATACTTGCTCGACTTCTCGGGGGCCCTCACAAAAACAAATTGTCCTGATCAAAAATAGAATCACAAGAATAACCCGGAAAACAGTGTCTTAATGTGGATTCATTTCGGCAGGGATAAAGGGTAGGGAAAAAAATGAAGGGGGTGGGGGTGGGGGGTGGGGGGTTTCGGGGAATTTAGAGAGAAGAAAAACAGTTCTTCATTTTGCTTTTCACCACACTCAGGTGCAGTTTCGACAGTCCTGCCTTTCAACTTTCCCGGAATAGATTCTCTAGTGATGTCAGGTTTTCTTCACCTTTCTCCTTCTCACGAGTTTTCTTCGGATTAGCGACCTTCTTGCAGTGGGACGAGTGGACCCAAGTCTCTCTCGGCAACCTTCAGTGCTGTCATGCTGGTCAACAAAACTTGATACGGTCCTTCCCACCTGTCTATTAGGCAACCTGAGCATAGAAAATTTCGAATCATCACATAGTCCCAGGTTCAATTTCATGACAATTACTGTTTGGTAGGTCAGGAATCACTAGTTTCAAATTCCTTTGCTGGTTTCTCAGTTGCTGGCTCATCCTAACCAAATATTGCACAGTCATTTCATTAGTGCATTTCAGATCATCCTGGGGGTCTATCATTACATGGGGCTGTCGTCCAAAAAGAATTTCAAAGGGTAATAGGTTAAGTGGTGACCTGGGAGTGGTTATGATGCTGTACAACACTAGTGGCAGTGCTTCCGGCCACAACAGTCCAGTTTCAGCCATCACTTTGCTCAGCTTGTTCTTACTAGTGCTATTCATCTCTCCACCTTCGCACTGGCCTGTGGCCGGTAGGGAGTATGTAGCTTACTATTAACACCCATAAGTGACTTCACCTGTAAAATGGGTACCCCTATCACTTTCAATAATCCTAGGGATACCATATCTACACACAAATTCCTGCACAATTTTCTTTGCGGTAAACACAGCAGTATTTGTGGCGGCAGGAAATGCCTCTACCCAATTTGAGAAGACATCAGTGCATACCAGTACATATTTCAAATTCCTACAGGGTGGTAGCTGTATGAAGTCGATTTGTATTACCTGGAAAGGTCCGTCTGTAGGAGGGATATGGGATGGCTCCATCGGTATTGTCTTAACAATATTCTTCCTCAAGCAAGTAAAGGTGCATACACACGGAGCGATATAACTGAGCAATTTTGACTATATAGTCAAAATCGCTCAGAAAGTTAGTGCATATCTCTCCATGTGTACACAGCCAGCGATAGCAATGCGCGTCCCCGCCAGGTCGCTATTGCTGCTAAAAATAGGTTGTGCAGGCAAGTCAATTTTGGCTATGTCGCTGGAAAGGAAAAAGCATCCCCTTGCTTGAATGAGTTAGCCAAAATTGCCCATAGCCAAAATCGCTGGAAAAGTTAGTCAAAATCTCTGGTAAAGTTAGTCAAAATCTCCTACTGCCAGTTCAAGGGAAATCGCTCAGTCAAAATCTCTCATAGTCAAAATCTCTCCGTGTGTATACACCTTTAGACATGTCATTGCTTTCTTGCTTGCCTGAGAAGAGAACCCTGGTGCTCTCCAGTAGGCTCTTACCAATTTGCACATACCTTCCTTACCCAGATGAGTCAGACCATGTTCCGCCTCAGCTAGGTTTGGGAGATATGCCCTGGGGGCCACTGGCTTACCTTGTCCATCTCTCCAAAGTCCTGAGGACTCCTGACCATATTCCTTCGCCTTCCAGACCGCCTACTCCTGTAGTGAACACAAATCTTGCATTTCAATTAATTGTTGTGTATGTTCTGTATTGAATGTCATCAGTTGTGTGGTGGTGTTTTGTATTGGTGGTACTTGCTGCCGATTTAGCAGCTTCGCCTGCCCGGCTGTTACCAAGTGAAATTGGGTCTTGGTTGTAAGTGTGTGCTTTACACTTGATAACAGCCACTCTGTCAGGTTCCTGTATGGCTGTCAGCAGTCTCTTGATGTGTGATGCATGCGCCACAGGTGTGCCAGCTGCCGTCATGAAATTTCTGATGCGCCACAGGGACCCGAAATCATGCAACACTCCGAAAGCATATCTAGAGTCCGTGTATATATTAGCTGACTTACCCTTTGCCAACTCACATGTTCTGGTTAGTGCTACCAGCTCAGCAACTTGTGCTGAGTGAGGTGGACCAAGGGGTTCAGCTTCTATGATACCTTTGTCATCTACAACTGCGTATGCGGTGCACAGGTCTCCTGAGTCCGTCTGTCTGTGACAACTACCGTCAGTGTAAAAGGTAAGATCTACGTCTTCCAGTGGGTTGTCACTAATGTCAGGTCTCTCAGTGAAAGTCTGGTTCAAGTATTCCATACAATCATGCGTATCAGTGTCTGTACTAAATCCTCCTTCACCATCGTTCTCATCCTCCTTTGTGCATGACAAGGCACACTCAGCAAATAAGTTGCAGGATTTAGTGTGCTACACCTTTTTATGGTGATGTTTACAGGGGCCATCAGTGATAGTTCCCATTTTTGTAATCCGAGTGGATGAGACATGTCTGGTTGGGCGGAGTTTAGCATGGCTGATACTGCATGAGGTGTATGGATTGTCAGGTCATGTCCTAACACTATGGTGGTCATTCCGAGTTGATCGCTCGTTATTTTTTTTCGCAACGGAGCGATTAGTCGCTAATGCGCATGCGCAATGTCCGCAGTGCGACTGCGCCAAGTAAATTTGCTATGCAGTTAGGTATTTTACTCACGGCATTACGAGGTTTTTTCTTCGTTCTGGTGATCGTAATGTGATTGACAGGAAGTGGGTGTTTCTGGGCGGAAACTGGCCATTTTATGGGTGTGTGTGTAAAAACGCTGCCGTTTCTGGGAAAAATGCGGGAGTGTCTGAAGAAACGGGGGAGTGTCTGGGCGAATGCTGGGAGTGTTTGTGACGTCAAACCAGGAACGAAACTGAATGAACTGATCGCAGTTGCTGAGTAAGTCTGGAGCTACTCAGAAACTGCTAAGAAGTGTCTATTCACAATTCTGCTAATCTTTCGTTCGCAATTTTACTATGCTAAGATTCACTCCCAGTAGGCGGCGGCTTAGCGTGTGCAAAACTGCTAAAAGCAGCTTGCGAGTGAACAACTCGGAATGAGGGCCTATGTCTTCACTTTTACTTACCAACAAAGCTACGGCTGCAACACTACGTAAGCAAGTGGGGAGAGACTGTGCTACAGTGTACAGCTGTGCACTGTAGTAGACTACCGGTCTGCTGGCATCACCATGTTTCTGGTGCGAATTTGTTGCTGGGTTTGCGGCAGAGTCATGTCACGGATGACCTGTATCCTGTCTGTGGTGAGGTGCCTTAGTCCTTGTGTCAAGCAGTGTCCCAAGTATTTAACCTTTGTGCGGCACAACTGTAATTTATCCTTAGAAACCTTGTGTCCTGTCTGGGAGAGGTGAAACAGAAGCTGTTTAGTGTCTGCCAGGGATGACTCAAATGAATCAGAGCATAACAACAAGTCATCAACATATTGTATCAGCACTGACCCATTCTCAGGTTGAAAGGATTGTAAACAGACATGTAGGGCTTGGGAGAAAATACATGGGCTGTCAATGAAACCTTGGGAGAGACGGGTCCAGGTGTACTGTACTCCCCTGTAGGAGAAAGCAAAAAGGTACTGACTGTTGGGGTGAAAAGGGACAGAAAAGAAAGCAGAGCAGAGGTCAATCACAGTGAAGTACTTAGAGGTAGAGGGAATTTACATGAGGATGACAGCTGGATTGGGCACTACGGGGAATTGGCTCTCGACTATTTTGTTTATCCCCCTTAAATACTGCACTAGGCTGTAACCCCTTTCCCCACTCTTTTTCACAGGGAAGATGGGACTATTGGCTGTGCTGGACGTCCTGACTAGGATGACCTGCTGTAGCAGCCATTCTATGACAAGGTATACTCCTAATTCCACCTCTGGTTTCAGAGGGTACTGAGGGATTTTTGGAGCTATCCTGCCATCCTTTATTTGTACTACTACTGGGGCTACATTTGCCATCAATCCATTGTCCTGTCCATCTTTGGTCCAAAAGGAACCGGTATTTGTAAGATCATTTCCTCTACCTGTGATGGACATGTGTCTAGAACGGTAGAGTGCATCATTAGCCTTTGAGGTGTGTCTAACATATCTTGTACTTCCTGTGTATGGTTCTCAGGGATATCTAAAAACACACCCTCAGGGGTACAATATATGACACACCGCATTTTACATAATAAATCTTTGCCAAGTAGATTAGTCGGAGCCGATGCAGCCAACAAGAAAGAATGTTTGGTATGCAAGGGCCCTATCGTAACCTCTGCAGGTCTAGTCAAAGGATACTGTTGTAGTTTTCCCGTTACTCCCATTGCCAAAATCATTTTCCCCGTGGTCATTACTCCTGTTGGTGTGGTTAGTACAGATCTGGCTGCCCCTGTATCTACAAGAAAGGATTGTGTTGTACCAGCTACCTTGACCATGACCTCATGTTCGTCTCTGAGGCTACTGGTCAACCTCACTGGCTGTAAGATACAGGTGTGACCCCCTTCCTATTGTCGGTATAGTTGTTTTCCCCAGAGGGTGTTGGCAGCTATCATATGTGAGGGATGTAACTGGGATGAATTGGAGGCCTGCCCATCCCTCCTTGGGAGAAATCTATGTGTCTCCCCTCTTGTGGCTCAAAATCCCTTCTATATGTCCCTTGGTCCCGTCTATGTGTTGGGTAGTTCTGTGTACGTGGCTCGTATCTAGGGGCTTGTGGTCCGTTCAGTGTACGGTCCCTGGAGTAATGTCCCTCTCTCCCACAAGTGTAACACCTACTTAACCTTCTTCTCGGTTCTTCAAACACCTGGGGGGTAGGTTGTGTAGGTTGGGCTTCCAGAGCCTGTATACTTACCGCCATCAACCTTTCTCCCTGCTGTTCTTTGTGTTTGAGGCTGTTTTTGTCATGCTCGATAGCAGACTCTCTCAGTGCGTCTACAGTAACCCATCTCCAGTTAGGCAAGGAAGTCTGTACCCTGACTTTCAATGCCTCTTTGAGTCCATCCATTAACACAGAGACAGCCACCTCCCTGTGGTTCGCATCATTCTTTATATCTTCTATCCCAGTGTATTTAGACATTTCTTGTAAGGCTCTATGAAAATATTCGGATGCCAGTTCACTTTCTTTCAGTTTGATAGTGAAAATTTTACTCCATTTTATAATTGTGGGGAAATACAATCCTAGTGGTATGTTAATCTGTCTTACATTCTCCTGATTGTATTCATCAGTCAGAGGACCATCTGCCTCTATTTTACAATCTGCGATAAATTTTTGGGTGTCAATATTTGGGGTTAGGCACACTCTTAACACTGTCCGCCAATTTTTGTTGGTAGGTTCGTGGGCATTAACCCAGATCCTTAATACATTTCTGGCATCCGGTTTAATCTTTCCTGGGATCGGGGAATTCTGAAATGATTGACCGCAGTTCCGACCTGGACCACGGGCAATACATTGCAACATTCCTGATGGGGGTTACTCCCAGGTTATCAGTTCTTCCATTGGGAACTGCTATTACCCCGATAGGGTTTAACCCAACCACGTCACTCTTGTTTGTCTCAGTGCGGGAAGCTACTGTCTCTGTTTTAATGAACAGTCTTATACTTACCGGTGGCTATGATCTCACCCGTCCCTCCAGTGGAAGACACTGCCACTGCTCTTACTGGTTGAGCCGTGCCCACCTGAGTTTCCTGTATGGTGGATGCCTGGGAGAGAGTTGAGATCAGGCTGGGCTCGTTGTCCTCCTCTGAGCTACAACCTTTGGAAGTACTTAGGACAGGGAACACTTTGCATGGGTTAGGGTTAATACAATTTGTAAGTGGATCCCTGTCATTCCCTGGTATGCTATTGGTTGTAGCAGCCTTCTCTCCATCGACATATGGCAGTGGTGGTGCACTCTGTCACGAACCGGTCTCTCACCTCTGCGGGTTCTGGGATTCATCCGTTGCCAGTGCGGTTGCTCGCGGTGCTGTGCGCCCGTGTGGGGACGCGGCGTGATCAGTGGCACAGGTAATGCAGAGTCTGGGAACTGGGAGTGCGGGGACCAAATGGCCTAAGGCACTGCGGTGTGTCTGCTGTATAGGAGGTGGCCATGTTGGAGACCAAATAGGTAATACAGAGCACTTGTGAAAACACCTGTGGGCAGGTGTAAGCCAATCCCGTGCGTGTGCTGCCTTTAAGTAGGCTGGGATCATGTTACTCTGGGCCAGTGCTTTGTTGTATCAACGCTGTGCTCTAGCTCTGAGCTCTCTCCGTGCATTCCTGTGTGATTCCCGTGGTCCAGATATCGCCTCCGTTCCCAGAGGTCCGTCTGCAGCCTTCACTGCTAAAAGATCCACCAGCTCCCCGCTGTGCTGTCAGTTAATTGCATACCTACTGGAAGCAGTTGGATTCCCAGAGTCCTGCATGAGGTTACCTTGTCTGTCTGCTTTCAACCATACAAAGTTTGGAGGATTCCATTTCCCTCAGCTGTTCGTTTGTTCAACTCTGCATTTAACCCATTCATCACCTTGTCATCTACTACAGTTTCACAGTGATCTCCGGAACCCGCAAGTAACCCAATTCAGTACTTTATATTTGCTATGTTGTCATAACAAGGATAATTCTTCACAGTCTCTCAGTTAACTCTCAAAACTCCATTGCAAATCCTTACAGTTATTTCTTCATGTCTGCATTATCCAGTTAATCACATTCTGCAGTTCAGCATCAAAGCTTGTTTATATTTGGACAATTCAACATTTATTCATCAGCTTGTTTTTGCATACAGTACCATGAACATTTCTTTTATTTGTCTTTGAGATTTATCCTGCATATTATTTCTGCCATTCCTGCAATACTTCAGTATGATATGATGATTAACAAACTTGTCATTTAACTCTTTACTGGAATTGTTAATTTCAATAAATATATAGAACGGAACTTTCTTCGTCCTCCCTGCTTTCTTCATACCCCAGCACCTACACCTGTGGTTGGTCCCGGGTTAACGGATTCACAAAAACACCCGGACCTGACAGTAAGCACTGGCCGCATGGATCCGTCAAGTGACCAATTCGCAGGAGGCGGTGCTATGTCAGATATCCTTTCCCGTCTGGAAAACCAGGAGTCTATACAGACACAAATAGTGCAGTTTATGCAAACTATGGCAGACCGTTTAGAGACTCTTCATACGGCTATTAAAACGTCTCAAGTCCAGATTCCAACTCCGGTTGTCCCAGTAACCACTACAGCTTCTCCTGTGACGCTGCCTACGTCCCGCTTGCAGTTACCCTCTCCGAGTAAGTTTGACGGAACTCCAAAACTTTGCAGAGGATTCCTGAATCAATGCGAGATCCAGTTCGAACTGTTGTCCGCCAGTTTCCCATCAGCTCGTTCTAAGGTTGCATATATTATTGCCCTCCTCTCCGGTCAGGCTCTGGAGTGGGCATCACCATTATGGGAAAGAGGTGATCCTATCCTCTCTAATTACAAAGAGTTCGTATCATCCTTCCGGAGAATCTTTGTCGAACCAGGCAGGATCACCTCAGCATCTTTGGAGATTCTCCGTCTACGTCAAGGTTTACGTCCTGTCAGTCAATATATTATTCAGTTTCGCACGTTGTCTTCAGAGTTAAACTGGAATGAGGAGGCCCTGATCGCCGCGTTTTGGAATGGACTTTCTGAGAGAATCAAGGATGATTTAACTATCCGGGATGTGCCTACTAAACTGGATGAATTGATTTCTCTCTGTAACAAACTTGACCTACGCTACAGGGAGCGATGTTTAGAGAAATCCAGGGCAGAGCGATCCAGTCCACGTTATCATCCTAGTCCTCGACAAGATTCTTCATCACAGTCTCCGGTGACGACAGAAGAACCTATGCAGATTGGGCGCTCTCGCCTCACAGAGGAAGAACGACTTCGTCGTCGACAGGGTAACCTCTGCATGTACTGTGGGTCCTCCGAACATTTAGTTAAATTCTGCAAACTCCGACCGGGAGACTCTCGCCTCCTAGCCTATTCAAGAGAGGTTAAGCTAGGAGTTACTTTAGAATCACGTTCTGGGAAAGAGCCAACCTTGTCTATTAAATTAGAAGTTCCAAGTTCTACAGTGAAAGTTTCAGCTCTCCTAGATTCCGGGGCAGCCGAGAACTTCATCTCCTCAGCCTTTGTCATACGGTCTAAAGTTCAAACCATGCGTCTGGAAGCAGCAGTTGCTGTTACAGCAGTGGATGGAAGTCGAATTCCAGATGGTATAATTACTCATCGAACCGTATGTCTCAAGATGAAAGTTGGTGTGCTCCATTCCGAATACCTCTCCTTCTACGTGATTCCCAAAGCCTCTCAAGATGTGATACTTGGTTTACCTTGGCTGCAGAAACATAATCCTCAACTTAATTGGCAAACCATGGAAGTCCTTTCGTGGGGTAAATCTTGTACCAAGGACTGTGTAGCTTCAATTGTACCTCTCCGGTCAATTAGCCTTCTCGATCTACCTCCGGTGTATCAATCCTTTGCGGATGTTTCCAGTAAACAAGCAGCAGACTCTCTACCTCCTCATCGCGAATGGGACTGCCCAGTCGTCCTGGTTCCGGGCAAAACCCCTCCTAGGGGACAAATTTATCCGCTATCCATCCCAGAGACGCAAGCTATCCGAGATTGGTCCACTCCTACAACTCTCAAGGGGATTCAGCGATTTCTTGGCTTTGCTAATTTCTATAGGAGATTCATTAAGAATTATTCTACGTTAGCTGCTCCCATCACAGCCCTAACTCGCAAGGGAGCAAATCCTACGAACTGGTCTTCTGAAGCAATCAAAGCCTTCTCTGATTTAAAGCAAGCCTTTGTGTCAGCCCCCATTCTTCGACAGCCTGATTTGAATTGTCCCTTTCTACTAGAGGTGGATGCATCTACAGAAGCAGTAGGAGCTGTGTTGTCACAAGTCTTTGAAGATAAAAAAGTCCATCCTTGCGGATATTTCTCCCGAAAGTTCCTCCCGGCCGAGCGTAATTATGCAATCGGCGAGCAAGAATTACTTGCCATCAAGTTGGCATTTGAGGAGTGGAGATACCTTCTAGAAGGAGCACAACATCGCATTACAGTATATACTGATCATAAGAATCTTCTATATCTGCAGTCAGCTCAGTGCTTAAATCAACGACAAGCTCGATGGGCGCTTTTCTTCACACGATTTAATTTCAAGCTCACCTATCGTCCAGGATCTCAGAACAAAAAGGCAGATGCCCTTTCTCGGTTCTTTGCGTCTTCTGAATCAAATGATGCTACCACGAATCAAGCCAATGTGAATTCTACTTCCTTTTTAATGACTCGAACCTCTCCAGTTCCTCCGCCTGGTAAGACCTTTGTCGCCACAAATCTTCGAAAACGGCTGCTTACCTGGGCTCACTCCTCTTCCTTCATGGGTCATCCTGGGGTTCTAAAGACTCTCAAGTTTATTCAACAGTCTTATTGGTGGCCACGTCTCAAAGCCGATGTCCAAGAGTTTATTGCAGCATGTCCTAAATGTGCCCAACATAAGAGTCCAAGAAGTTCTCCACCAGGTTTATTACATCCATTATCCATACCCAAACAACCATGGACTCATATCTCAATGGATTTCGTGACCGATCTACCTCCATCAAAAGGGCGAAATACCATTTGGGTGATAGTGGATCGATTTTCGAAAATGGCACATTTCATTCCATTAACTGGGTTACCATCAGCCCCTTTATTAGCCAGATTGTTCATCTCTGAAATCTTCAAGTTGCATGGCCTCCCTCGAGAGATCATCTCTGATCGGGGAACACAGTTTGTGGCCAAGTTTTGGAGGTCGCTTTGTTCATCTTTAAATGTCAAGTTGAACTTTTCTTCTGCATATCATCCTCAGACAGATGGACAAACTGAGAGAGTAAACCAAGACCTTGAAACATTTCTCCGGCTATATATATCGTCCTCACAGGATGACTGGGTTGACTACCTTCCATTGGCAGAATTTGCTCATAATAATCTCTTCCATTCGTCTTCAGAATCTACGCCCTTTTATATTAACTTCGGCTTTCATCCTCGTGTGCCAGAGTTCCATCCATTGCCAGCCCTAGAGGTTCCAGCAGCAGATCAAGAGCTTCAACGTCTATCCAGAATCTGGAGTTGTGTGCGTAAGTCGTTGGTCAAAACTTCCGCTCGTTATAAATCTTTTGCAGATAGAAAACGTAAAGCTGTACCGAATTACAAGGTGGGAGACCAAGTTTGGATTTCTACGCGCAATCTCAGGTTCAAAGTTCCTTCTAAGAAATTTGCTCCCAAGTTTATTGGTCCATTTCCCATTGTAAAAGTACTCAACCCTGTGTCATACAAAGTCAAGTTGCCACCATCTTTGAGAATTCCTAACGCCTTTCATACATCTTTACTGAAGCCTTTGATTCTCAATAAGTTCCGTACTACCCAGTCCAAATCTCCTAAAGTTCACTCTTTGCAGAATGAGGAATTTGAAGTTAAAAAGATTGTGGACTCACGTTCCCGATATGGACGTTTACAGTTTCTGGTCGACTGGAAGGGTTACGGTCCGGAGGAGAGATCCTGGGTTTTCTCTGAAGATGTTCATGCTCCAAGACTGGTACAGAAATACTTCTCCAAAAATCCTGATAAGGTTCAAAGGTGTTCGGAGACCACCCTTAGAAGAGGGGGTACTGTCACGAACCGGTCTCTCACCTCTGCGGGTTCTGGGATTCATCCGTTGCCAGTGCGGTTGCTCGCGGTGCTGTGCGCCCGTGTGGGGACGCGGCGTGATCAGTGGCACAGGTAATGCAGAGTCTGGGAACTGGGAGTGCGGGGACCAAATGGCCTAAGGCACTGCGGTGTGTCTGCTGTATAGGAGGTGGCCATGTTGGAGACCAAATAGGTAATACAGAGCACTTGTGAAAACACCTGTGGGCAGGTGTAAGCCAATCCCGTGCGTGTGCTGCCTTTAAGTAGGCTGGGATCATGTTACTCTGGGCCAGTGCTTTGTTGTATCAACGCTGTGCTCTAGCTCTGAGCTCTCTCCGTGCATTCCTGTGTGATTCCCGTGGTCCAGATATCGCCTCCGTTCCCAGAGGTCCGTCTGCAGCCTTCACTGCTAAAAGATCCACCAGCTCCCCGCTGTGCTGTCAGTTAATTGCATACCTACTGGAAGCAGTTGGATTCCCAGAGTCCTGCATGAGGTTACCTTGTCTGTCTGCTTTCAACCATACAAAGTTTGGAGGATTCCATTTCCCTCAGCTGTTCGTTTGTTCAACTCTGCATTTAACCCATTCATCACCTTGTCATCTACAACAGTTTCACAGTGATCTCCAGAACCCGCAAGTAACCCAATTCAGTACTTTATATTTGCTATGTTGTCATAACAAGGATAATTCTTCACAGTCTCTCAGTTAACTCTCAAAACTCCATTGCAAATCCTTACAGTTATTTCTTCATGTCTGCATTATCCAGTTAATCACATTCTGCAGTTCAGCATCAAAGCTTGTTTATATTTGGACAATTCAACATTTATTCATCAGCTTGTTTTTGCATACAGTACCATGAACATTTCTTTTATTTGTCTTTGAGATTTATCCTGCATATTATTTCTGCCATTCCTGCAATACTTCAGTATGATATGATGATTAACAAACTTGTCATTTAACTCTTTACTGGAATTGTTAATTTCAATAAATATATAGAACGGAACTTTCTTCGTCCTCCCTGCTTTCTTCATACCCCAGCACCTACACCTGTGGTTGGTCCCGGGTTAACGGATTCACAAAAACACCCGGACCTGACACACTCGCATTCACATTCCTGATTGGTTTGGAACTTGCTACACGAGCAAGCTCCCTTTGCATTTCTCCCTCTTGTTGCCATATGTTCAAACAGTCGTTATGCCTGATCCTTGTTTTCTTGGATTTTATCAGACATATCCTATTTCTAACATTTTGCAGCACCTCTGGTTCAAAACTACCAACCCTAGGAAATGATGCCCTGTCTTCAACAGTCATACGTATCTATGCATCACAAAAAGCCTCCGTGTAGAGACCGTACTTCCTACTCATTATATACCGAGTGCACCCTCTTGGTCTCTGCTCCTCAGCCTGAACCCTAGCTCCAGAACACCTCTCGCATGCCCATTTGGCTCCCACTGTGGGCTTTTTCACAACACACCAAAATGGCCCACATGAGACAATGGAGAAAAGTTACTTACCGAGCGCTTTTCACCCGCTCCTGCCTCCGCTGGCCAATGCCATGGTCCACTCCAATAGTGACCCCCGCGTACCCAGACTAGGCCCCTACCAGACCTCTCAGCACTGGAAGTATTGAAGTATTAACAGCAATAAATTAATACCTCACCTTTTTCAGTGGAGGTTACAGGCCTGATCCTTTTGAGTTTCTATCCACTGGAATTTTGTTGGGTGAGAAGCAACTTATCGATCACCCTTTCCAGTGAATGTCCACCAGGAAGATTTCCTAAGAGAGAGTCAGCGAAAAATTCCTTTACTTTACACAAATCACATCTGCGTATGCTTTACACAGTGCGTATGATGATGCAATTGCGCTAGATCACGCAAATGGTATCACGTTGCACCACGTATCACACACACAGACGTGCGGTCCAATTGCACGGCTTATAGATACTTGTTATCTGTACGCCCTACGATCATGGGAGTCGAATTCACAAGCTGCGCTTCACAGCCGGAGCATAACACCAACCCTTTGGTCAATATATCACGCTCCTCTGCACGTTTTACCTTGAAAGAAAAACACACACACTACATGCCTCAATACCAATAAAACGTAAGATCGCTAACCTTCACGCCACCGAGCCTCTGCTAACTCAGTGTCTCACCGACGAGATCCCGCTTTGTCCTGGTTCAATCCACTCACACTTTCTTTCAACAGCCCCACACTTTTAGATTTTCTGTACAGAAAAAAAATCACTCCCTTTGGTCAATAACTTGTCCCAGAGGTACTACACTTATAATAAGATTTTCAGTAATCTGTCTAAAATCGGATAATTACTTGTTAATGTTCAACCATAATCCTTTTATCCCACCTTTAAAACTGACTTCTATTATGTGGCTGACTTCCGCTTGCGTAAGTGCGCACTCACGTTTCTCTAGTGCCACGTGCGTACCCGTGCGTCACTATATACGTGTCCACATACTATTGTACTATGCCACATGTATACTTGCGTACGCAAGTGTGTATCGCTGCGTACCACTGCACGCAGCTTGCCACACTGCTTTACCTAACTCTGGCAATACAACAATAATAATAAAACACTATTTGTATTGTATTGTTGTAGTTAGATAAATGCTTCCACGTTCCCTTCCACGTTCCCCTGCCGGAAAGCTTCCGCTTCGTGCTACCCAAACCTTTAGGCAGTAACGGAGCTTCACTTATGAAATGCAATCTTCTATTATGCGATTAATACACAATACACTTTTTCCCTACACACCCTGAAAGTCACCCACGTGGATAACTTCCGTTGAGTGCTGGCCAAACTTTTAGGCCAGGACCAAGTTTTGTATGTGCTTTTACAAATACCCACTAAACAAATACCATAAGTGTATAACAAATGACTTATCCGATTTTATGCAGATCTAAAAATGACTATTACAACCTATGGCAACAATATGAGAATATATGCAAAGTATCTGTACGCTAATAACACACAATAAAATTCCTTTTCCTTGCTGTCCCGCGGTCCGCACCAGCACCTCTGAGACTATACAGGACAGACGTGGTTTAACAACATTAGGTAGTTTTAACACAAAACAAGATTGTTTTACTTTAGTCGCGTCCTCCACCCTTTGTTGTTAGACCAAAGTCTGATAGGCCCTGCAAGTCCGCGAGTGTGAGATGAAACGAACGAGCTCCCAACTGTAAAGTTTGATTTACTTACAAGGAAAATGCAATATCTAATCACACTGTGGCTCGGGCCGCAGCGGCCGCTACATGTAAACAATAACCACTAAGATGTGTATGCACGTTGCGTAAACACGCCGACACGCTGTACGCACAATGCAGTGACGGGATCGATATGAAATACCTCCAATCAAAATCCCGACGTTCAAAATCCCGACACCAATTGACCGATGGTCAAAATCCCGACAAGGTCAGAATCCCGACATGGACAAAATACCGACATTTAAAATACCGACAGGTCAAAAAACCGACATGCAATTTTTTGTTGTTTTTTGTGTGAATGTCGACATAAGTCAACATGGACACCATATAAAGTGTACCGCGTCCCCTCGCATGGCTCGCTGCGCTCGCCATGCTTTGGGCACGGTGCCTCGCTGCGCTCGGCACACTATTATATTCCCCCTCCAGGTCCACTGGGATTGTAAAGTATGAACAAGTCGGTTTCAATGAAAAAAATCATGAAAAACTCATGTTGGTATTTTGACCTGTCGGCATTTTACATGTCGGTATTTTGACCTTGTCGGTATTTTAAATGTCGGTATTTTATCCATGTCGGGATTTTGACCTTGTCGGGATTTTGACCATCGGTCAATTGGTGTCGGGATTTTGAACGTCGGGATTTTGATTGGAGGTAAACTGACTGCATCCCGCAGCGACACGTGTGGCTGAATACACCTTATCCCCAAACAAGAATGGAATGCGCCACCAGTAGTTAAATGTTATGTTGTGGTCCAACGCATCAACAATATTTACTCAAAAGATACACGTAAAGATACAACAGTAATACAGGGAAGAGCTACAACCAATAGTACATACGTTTGTTCGCCAGCGCTCCCGCATCCAGGCCTCAGTCAGTCTTAGCAAGATGACCTTCAGAGAATAGACTGAGCCTGGTCAGGAAGCCTTTATTTTATACAATGGGTCCAAATACAATACAATGGGGAATGTAAGCTCTTCTTCCATAGGTCAAGGGGCCTGTCATTTACAGTACATGAGGGGTCATAGGTTGGTTTGAATGAGTGGGGTGGGGTGTGGTTACAGATTTCAATTATTGGTTTCACTTGTAGTAGTCCTCTACTTAAGTCCAGTGGTGTAGGCTGTGCAAAGCCATTTGGCTGTGCATTTATGATGTAAGCGTGCATTTTTATCAAAGCGTGATAAAATTGACACATAACCGCAGCGTTCCAACAGCGTTCAAACGAAGTGAAAAAGAAGGAAAACAGAAGCACACCAATCTAACAAAACAAAAAAACCAGAGGAACTAATAACAAATGTGAGTCACTTACTCTTCAGACCACTCACCTCCTGATTGTTGCATCTGATTAAATAGCACGGAACTACCTTACTTGGACATTTCATAAACCATCCATTTTACCAACAAATGCTTGTATCTGTATTATTGGAATTTTGTTTCATGCACAGCTGCACCAATGCAATCTTACCTACAAACACCTAAAATATCTTACATAACCACCATTGCTTCTAAAACCTCACAATCTTTTCATTACATACGGTCCAAATACATCTCAACACCCACTTTATCTACACTTCTGATTCATTTCATACTAAATCTACACCCATTGAGCCGACACTGCTTTTCTCATCTACATTTCTGCAATTCTTCAGCTCTGACTCCCTTACAGCCTCCACTCCTACTTCCACTTTCCCTCAACCTATTTACCTACTAAACACTATGTCAAGGCTTCTTATACTCCCCACATTACTCAGTGTCTACCTAATCATGTATCTTTATCCTTCCCCCCTAGTCTCCTACACCTCCTGCTCCCTCCCCTCCTCAGTCTCCCCTCCATCTCTCTGTATTCTTTCCCCTCCTTTCCTGTTACCCCACTTTCACTCACCTCTGCCCCATGGTCCTGCTACCCCACCACTCAGCCCTGCTCCCTCCCTTCCCTGTCACCTCCCCACACCCCCATCCACATCACACTGACCTCCCTCCCTGCCCACCTCCTGCAGTTTCCCCTCCTAGCTCTGGCAGCCGCACCATCACTACTCTCTCATCATCCCTGCCCTCAAAGTTAATCTCACCTCATCGCTACAGCAACCCTGATAATCTCATTCACATCTCTCCCACAAACTCATACCCCCTCTCCTGTGCCTTCTGGAATGCCAGATCTGTTTGTAACAAACTAGTCCCCACTCATGACCTTTTCATTTCCAACTCCCTACACCTACTAGCCATTACTGAAACTTGGATTACGCCCTCTGACACTACTTCTCCTGCTGCTCTCTCTGCTGGGGGCCTCACATTCACACACACACCCCGACCTGGGGGTCGCCCTGGGGGTGGTGTTGGGGTCCTTTTACCTTCTAGTTACTCCTACCAACTCATACCACCAGAACCATCCCTTACATTCTCTACATTTGAGGTCCATACTATACGCCTGTTCCAACCAGTCCATCTTAGAGTAGCTGTCATTTATCGCCCCCCTGGCACTGCTTCCAAATTCATCGACAACTTTGCTTCCTGGCTTCCTCAGTTCCTCTCTTCTGACATTCCCTCCATTATCCTAGGTAATTTCAACATCCCTATTGACATCCCCACACAATCCCCTGCCTCTAAACTCCTTAACCTCACCTCTTCAGTTGGTCTCTCCCAGTGGACCTCCTCACCCTCCCATGTGAATGGGAGCTCACTGGATCTGGTCTTCACTCACCGCTGTGATATTTCTGATTTTTCCAATTCCCCACATCCACTCTCTGACCACCACCTGCTCTCCTTTAACCTATCTCTCTCGACTTCCCCATCTCTACCTCCCAAGGCTACCATCACTAAGCGTAACATTGAGGCTATTGACACCACATTTCTTTCCTCCCTGTTTGACTCTCTCCTCTCTCTTATTCTCTCTCTCTCATGCCCTGAACAAGCCACTTCCATATACAATGCATCCCTTACTTCTGCTCTTGACTCTGTTGCTCCACCAACCACTATTCACCCTCGCAAATTAACACCTCAACCCTGGCACACCAAATGCACCAGATATCTGCAAAAATGCTCACGTACTGCTGAGCAACACTGGAGGAAATCACGCTCTAAGGCAGACTTCCTCCATTTCAAACTTATGCTCTCATCCTTCAGTGCTGCCCTTTCTCTTGCTAAACAGTCATACTTCAAGAACCTCATCTCCTCCCAGTCTTCCAACCCCCGGCGCCTCTTTGCCACTCTCAACTCACTTCTCTGCCCACCTCCACCTCGTCTCCCTTCCTCACTCTCTGCTCTTGACTTTGCCACTTACTTCACATCCAAAATTTACTCCATACGTAAGGACATCACATAACACCAGACCATCAGTAACCAGCTTTTCCCCATCCCTTACCACCCCTCCCCATCCCTCCCACCTACTCTGACCTCTTTCTCCCATGCAACTGGAGAGGAAGTCATGGCCCTCATTCGTTCCTGTCCCCTCACCACCTTCCCACTTGACCCTATCCCCTCCCACCTCCTCCGCTACCTCTCTCCTTCTTCTTGTTCCCATCTTTCCCACCTTCTCAATCTCTCCCTCTCAACAGGCACTGTCCCCTCTGCCTTCAAGCATGCACTCATCTCTCCTATTCTTAAAAAACCTACACTTGATCCAAACACTCTCTCCAACTACCGACCCATCTTTCTCCTCCCTTTTGCCTCCAAACTCCTTGAGCGTATTGTCTACAACCGCCTTACTTCCTTTATTTCCTCACACTCACTACTTGACCCATTCCAGTCTTGCTTCCGTCCTCTCCACTCCACTGAAACTGCCCTTACAAAAGTATGCAATGACCTCCATGCTGCTAAATCTAAGGGACACTACTCTCTACTTATTCTACTTGATCTCTCTGCTGCTTTTGACACTGTGGACCATCCTCTCCTACTGCAAATCCTTCACTCCATTGGTTTGTGCGACCCTGCCCTCTCTTGGCTGTCTTCCTACCTCTCTGACCGTTCATTCTCTGTCTCTTCTCATGACTCCACCTCCCCCTCACTTCCACTAACTGTAGGTGTACCCCAAGGTTCTGTCCTTGGTCCTCTACTCTTCTCTCTCTACACATCCTCACTAGGTAAGCTCATTAGTTCTTTTGGTTTCCAATATCATCTCTATGCTGATGACACCCAAATCTCTTTCCTCTCCAGACCTCTCCCCTGCTCTCCTCACTCGTATCTCCAACTGTCTCTCTGCTACCTCTTCCTGGATGTCCCAGCACTTTCTTAAACTTAACAGGTCTAAGACAGAGCTGATCATCTTTCCTCCTTCCCGCATAACCTCACCTCCTACAATCACATTATCTATTGATGTCACTGCTATCTCCTCTAGCCCCCAAGTGCGCTGTCTTGGAGTAATCCTTGACTCCTTCCTCTCCTTCAAACCACACATTCAGCACCTCTCGCAAACCTGACGTTTTCATCTAAAAAATATTTCCAGGATCAGACCCTTTCTGACCCAGGATGCTACTAAGACTCTTATCCACTCACTGGTCATCTCCAGACTGGATTACTGTAATCTCCTCCTGACTGGCATTCCTGACAAACACCTCTCTCCACTCCAATCTATCCTCAATGCTGCTGCCCTGCTCATTTTCCTCACCAAACGCACTACGTCTACCTCTCCTCTCTTACTAGACCTTCACTGGCTCCCCTTCCCTTTCAGAATACATTTCAAGCTTCTCACACTCGCTTACAAAGCCCTCACCCACTCCTCTCCCATCTACATCTCTGATCTTATCTCCCTTTACACTCCCACCCGTCCTCTTCACTCTGCTAATGCACGACGACTTTCCTGCCTACGGATTACCTCCTCCCACTCCTACCTCCAAGATTTTTCGCGTGCTGCACCACTTCTCTGGAATTCCCTACCTCTCCCCCTCAGACTCTCCACCTCTCTACAAAACTTCAAACGGGCCCTCAAGACCCACTTCTTTACCAAACCCAGCCAAATCTCATCCTAACCCTCTGTTCTACACTCTCTATGTACCCCATCTGTGTCACCTCTGTCTGTCTATCCCTCCCCTTTAGAATGTAAGCTCTCAAGAGCAGGGCCCTCTTCCCTCATGTGCTTATCCTTTCTTACTTTAATAATCTTCAACTGCATCAACTCCAGCAGTCTTCTGCCACCTGATACTTATTCCAGTGTCATCTGCTGATGTAACTATGTTTATTTACCCTGTACTTGTCCTATACTGTCATCAACTGTAAGTTGCTGTTTTCCTGTTTGATTATTTATGTACTCTGTAATTGGGCGCTGCGGAACCCTTGTGGCGCCATATAAATAAAGGATAATAATAATAATAATAATAATGAGTGGGCGATGCTTGGTCCAGGTGTACTTGCAGGTCTCCACCTCCGGGTTCCCGCCGAATATCATGAGTACAGTATTTACAGTATTTGTGAATGTTACAAGAAACATGCGATTAACTGCACATAACAACCGGGACATAGATCTCGAAATACTGCACATCTGGATACCAAACACTAAGTCCTAACCTTGCTCTGTCCCCTCGCATCCTGTAAAGCTGGATATCTCTATTGTTCTACCCTTTGAGTAATGTAACTTGCTGGGCAATGTGTGTGGAGACTATGTGTAAATAGTGCACTATATGAATTGAATATTTAATATGTCTTTGTAGCTTTACTGTGCGAATGCGTATGCTATCGTATATACTCATACCACGTGCCAATACGCAAGGCTCGTGGAGCAGTGTACCCAGTGTGCGTGTATACGTACGCACGGCTAAAACGTGCAGGCACAGAGGCCACTCTGTGTGGTGTTTGCACGTGAAGTGTGTGTATAATATTTTCGACTTCGACAAGGGGGACTTAGCTCCCCACAGAACACAAATATGCTGATCTCTGAATGTGCAGAGATCAGCTGCAGCAGGGGGACTGGGGATCAGTCTCCCTGCCCCAAACTCTTCTGCACTGTCTGCAACAAGGTCAGGGGGAGAGGCTATAACATCGGGGGGGGGGGGGGTGTAAATGGGGGGTATCATCTGGCACTAGGAGGCGTTATGCTGCCCCATAAAATGATTCTTTGTTCTGGCTGGGGAATATACTACTACTACTATTACTACTACTACTGCTACTACTACTACTACTACTACTGCTAATACTGCTGCTACTACTACTACTACTATTACTAGTAATAATAATATTTAAAAAAAATATATAGTGGAAAATGGGGAGGGGGTGGGGTACTTAACTGGGGCCCATTGACACTGGTGGTGAGGGTGGAGGATCTTCCAGGGGATCTGTTACCACCAGGGGGTGCGGGGATTGATAATTCAGGCAATCTTATGCCACGAGGGGCAATATTTCTGCTTGAGAGTGGGAAGTAACATTAGAAAGGGGTCCTATGGATACAGGGTTGGGATGCAAATAAAATATTTAAATATATCTTTATAAATTCTTTTAAACTTTATTAAATAAAAAAATACAATTTCTGCGCGGTTTTGGCAAAAAAAAATTGTCAGCAAGCGGTTCATAATGTCATTGTGTGACTCTGTAAGTGGGTGTGTTTAGCACAAACTATTTGGGTTTATTTATATCTGTCCATGTGTTGTTGTTATTATTATTATTATTTATTATTACTATTATTATTATTATTATTATTATCCATTACTTACATGGCATCACAAGGGTTCCACAGTGCCTTACATAAACAGAAGCATAATGAACAACACAAGAAAAGTGAGTTATAGCACTGCCGAAACTAGGATTTTCATCACCGGGGGCAGGGCAGTAATTTGTTGCAGTGGGGTGGTGGGATGATGAATGGAGCAGTGGCTGGATGTAGCAGGTGCCTGCGGTATCTCTCCAACGCAGTGATCTGCAGTGTGGTGAGGAAGACCCTTTCCTTTCATACTAATGTATAAGCCAGAGTTTCAGCAAATTTCCAGCAGTATGTACTCATACCTCCCAACATGACCCTCTCCAGGAGGGACGCAATGCTCTGCTCCTGGACTTCCCTCTTAATATATGATTGCCGTCACCTGTGCTGAAACACCTTTCTTATCCATTAACCTGTTCAACACAGGTGCCGGCAATCATACATTAAGAGGGAAGTCCAGAAGCAGAGCATTGTGTCCCTCCTGGAGAGGGTCGTGTTGGGAGGTATGTGTACTGCTGCACCTGTGTACAATGCCAACATGTATATACTGCTGCACCTGTGTACAATGCCAACATGTATATACTGCTGCACCTGTGTACAATGCTAACATGTATATACTGCTGCACCTGTGTACAATGCCAACATGTATATACTGCTGCTCCTGTGTATAATGGCCCTCATTCTGAGTTGATCGCTAGCTGCCGTTGTTCGCAGCGCAGCGCTCAGGCTAAAATTCAGCACTTCTGAGCATGCGTATGGTGCGCACTGCGCACGCGCGACGTACTTTCACAAAAGCCTATGCAGTTTCACACAAGGTCTAGCGACGCTTTTCAGTCGCACTGTTGACCGCTGAGTGATTGACAGGTAGTGGGTGTTTCTGGGAGGTAACTGACCGTTTTCCGGGAGTGTGCTGAAAAACGCAGGCGTGTCAGATACAAACGCAGGCGTGCCTGGGGAAAGGGGGGAATGGATGGCTGAACGCAGGGCGTGTTTGTGACGTCAAACCAGGAACTAAATAGTCTGAAGTGATCGCAAGGTAGGAGTAGGTCTGCAGCTACTCTGAAACTGCTTGAAAAATTTTAGTCGCCGTTCTGCGATCCTTTCGTTCGCACTTCTGCTAAACTAAGATACACTCCCAGAGGGCGGCGGCATAGCATTTGCACTGCTGCTAAAAGTAGCTAGCGAGCGATCAACTCGGAATGAGGGCCAATGCCCACATGTATATACTGCTGCACCTGTGTATAATGCCCACATGTATATACTGCTGCACCTGTGTATAATGCCCACATGTATATACCGCTGCTCCTGTGTATAATGTCCACATGTATATACTGCTGCTCATGTGTATAATACCCACACGTATATACTGCTGCACCTGTGTATAATGCCCACATGTATATACCGCTGCTCCTGTGTATAATGTCCACATGTATATACTGCTGCTCATGTGTGTAATACCCACACGTATATACTGCTGCACCTGTGTATAATGCCCACATGTATATACCGCTGCTCCTGTGTATAATGTCCACATGTATATACTGCTGCTCATGTGTATAATACCCACACGTATATACTGCTGCACCTGTGTATAATGCTCACATGTATATACTGCTGCTCCTGTGTATAATGCACACATGTATATACTGCTGCTCCTGTGTATAATGCTCACATGTATATACTGCTGCTCCTGTGTATAATGCCCACATGTATATACTGCTGCTCCTGTGTATAATGCACACATGTATATACTGCTGCTCCTGTGTATAATGCCCACATGTATATACTGCTGCTCCTGTGTATAATGACCACAAGTATATACTGCTGCACCTGTGTATAATGCACACATGTATATACTGCTGCACCTGTGTATAATGCCCACATGTATATACTGCTGCACCTGTGTATAATGCCCACATGTACATACTGCTGCTTCTGTGTATAATGCCGACATGTATATACTGCTGCTCCTGTGTATAATGCCGACATGTATATACCGCTGCACCTGTGTATAATGCCCACAAGTATATACTGCTGCTCCTGTGTATAATGCCCACATGTATATACTGCTGCTCCTGTGTATAATGCCCACAAGTATATACTGCTGCTCCTGTGTATAATGCCGACATGTATATACTGCTGCTCCTGTGTATAATGCCCACAAGTATATACTGCTGCTCCTGTGTATAATGCACACATGTATATACTGCTGCTCCTGTGTATAATGCCCACATGTATATACTGCTGCTCCTGTGTATAATGCACACATGTATATACTGCTGCTCCTGTGTATAATGCCCACATGTACCCTTGGGCTTATGTATTGTCTGTAAATCATGTCTGTGTCATGCTGTGTGTATGTCTCATACTACTGGTCTGTGGTTAAGATGCCGGCTGTCGTTATCCCGATCGTAAGTATAGTGGGAGGGTTAGGGGTGGGGGGTTAGGCTTAGCCGCCACCCGAGGGGGGGGGGGGTGGGGGGGGTTAGGGTTAGGCTGCAGGGAGGGGTGTACGGATAGGCACCACAGGGAGATTAGATTTAGGCATACCCCGGGGGGTGGGGGGTGGGGTTTAGAGTTAGACTATGGGGCGTTTGGAGGGAGGGCTTCTGACGTCAGCTCCGGGCCCGATCATTGCACTGGAAGAGTAAGTCCTGGGCTGTGCTTCTGTTTGTGTAGCTCTCCTGCACATGCGATCGCACCCCTGCCCAGCAGTTTCCCCCTCCCCCTGTAGGTGGCGACTACCTGATCGCAGGGATACAAAAAATGCACCCTAGCGATCAGGTCTGAATTAGGCCCACAGTTGGGGTAATGACCCTCAATTCCTTCACATGTGTGGTCTGGTTGGGATAGGACAGGGAGTGGCCGGGGGGCGCCTGAAAAGCCTAAAAATTGTGATGCCAAATGCAGAATAAGGCAAATATTCCTTTGGCGTCGGCATTCCAAGCAGCGTCTGTACTTTGACTGCCGGGATCCCCCACCGTCTGGATCCTGACCGGATCCCCTTTGAACAGTTTTAAAATTTGCCACCTATGCTAGCGTGCCTGTCCTAAATACTTAATCAAGACACATAAGTTAATTACATATAAAAATTGTGGAAACAAGTATACATGTCATTCGCATGTCCTTTTTGTAATAAGATAATACAAATAAGGTCTAAGAGTGAAAATAGCGAAGGTAGGAATAATTGCTTTATTATTTATGTATGTATGTATGTATGTATGTATGTATTTATGTGTGTGTGTGTGTGTATAATTGTATGTATGTGTGTATTTATGTATGTATGTATGTATGTATGTATGTATGTGTGTGTGTATTTATGTATGTATGTATGTGTGTGTGTGTGTGTGTGTGTGTGTGTGTGTGTGTATAATTGTATGTATGTGTGTATTTATGTATGTATGTATGTGTGTATGTATGTATGTATATATGTATGTATGTGTGTATTTATGTTAGTGATGTGCACCGGACATTTTTCGGGATTTGTGTTTTGGTTTTGGATTCGGTTCCGCGGCCGTGTTTTGGATTCGGACGCGTTTTGGCAAAACCTCCCTGAAAATTTTTTGTCGGATTCGGGTGTGTTTTGGATTCGGGTGTTTTTTTACAAAAAAACCCTCAAAAACAGCTTAAATCATAGAATTTGGGGGTCATTTTGATCCCATAGTATTATTAACCTCAATAACCATAATTTCCACTCATTTCCAGTCTATTCTGAACACCTCACACCTCACAATATTATTTTTAGTCCTAAAATTTGCACCAAGGTCGTTGGATGACTAAGCTAAGCGACCCAAGTGGCCGACACAAACACCTGGCCCATCTAGGAGTGGCACTGCAGTGTCAGACAGGATGGTCGATTTAAAAAATAGTCCCCAAACAGCACATGATGCAAAGAAAAAAAGAGGTGCACTGTGGTCGCTGGATGGCTAAGCTAAGCGACACAAGTGGCCGACACAAACACCTGGCCCATCTAGGAGTGGCACTGCAGTGTCAGGCAGGATGGCACTTCAAAAAAATTGTCCCCAAACAGCACATGATGCAAAGAAAAATAAAAGAAAAAAGAGGTGCAAGATGGAATTGTCCTTGGGCCCTCCCACCCACCCTTATGTTGTATAAACAGGACATGCACACTTTAACAAACCCATCATTTCAGCGACAGGGACTGCCACACAACTCTGACTGAAATGACTGGTTGGTTTGGGCCCCCACCAAAAAAGAAGCAATCAATCTCTCCTTGCACAAACTGGCTCTACAGATGCAAGATGTCCACCTCCTCTTCATCGTCCGATTCCTCACCCCTTTCACTGTGTACATCCCCCTCCTCACAGATTATTAATTCGTCCCCACTGGAATCCACCATCTCAGGTCCCTGTGTACTTTCTGGAGGCAATTGCTGGTGAATGTCTCCACGGAGGAATTGATTATAATTCATTTTGATGAACATCATCTTCTCCACATTTTCTGGAAGTAACCTCGTACGCCGATTGCTGACAAGGTGAGCGGCTGCACTAAACACTCTTTTGGAGTACACACTGGAGGGGGGGCAACTTAGGTAAAATAAAGCCAGTTTCTGCAAGGGCCTCCAAATTGCCTCTTTTTCCTGCCAGTATACGTACGGACTGTCTGACGTGCCTACTTGGATGCGGTCACTCATATAATCCTCCACCATTCTTTCAATGGTGAGAGAATCATATGCAGTGACAGTAGACGACATGTCAGTAATCGTTGGCAGGTCCTTTAGTCCGGACCAGATGTCAGCACTCGCTCCAGACTGCCCTGCATCACCGCCAGCGGGTGGGCTCGGAATTCTTAGCCTTTTCTTCGCACCCCCAGTTGCGGGAGAATGTGAAGGAGCAGCTGTTGATGGGTCACGTTCCGCTTGACTTGACAATTTTCTCACCAGCAGGTCTTTGAACCTCTGCAGACTTGTGTCTGCCGGAAAGAGAGATACAACGTAGGTTTTAAATCTAGGATCGAGCACGGTGGCCAAAATGTAGTGCTCTGATTTCAACAGATTGACCACCCGTGAATCCTGGTTAAGCGAATTAAGGGCTCCATCCACAAGTCCCACATGCCTAGCGGAATCGCTCTGTTTTAGCTCCTCCTTCAATGTCTCCAGCTTCTTCTGCAAAAGCCTGATGAGGGGAATGACCTGACTCAGGCTGGCAGTGTCTGAACTGACTTCACGTGCGGCAAGTTCAAAGGGTTGCAGAACCTTGCACAACGTTGTAATCATTCTCCACTGCGCTTGAGTCAGGTGCATTCCCCCTCCTTTGCCTATATCGTAGGCAGATGTATAGGCTTGAATGGCCTTTTGCTGCTCCTCCATCCTCTGAAGCATATAGAGGGTTGAATTCCACCTCGTACCACCTCTTGCTTCAGATGATGACAGGGCAGGTTCAGGACGGTTTGCTGGTGCTCCAGTCTTCAGCAGGCGGTGGCTGAATGCCGAAAGTGGCCCGCAATTCTTCGGGCCACCGACAGCATCTCTTGCACGCCCCTGTCGTTTTTTAAATAATTCTGCACCACCAAATTCAATGTATGTCCAAAACATGGGACGTGCTGGAATTTGCCCAGATGTAATGCACGCACAATATTGCTGGCATTGTCCGATGTCACAAATCCCCAGGAGAGTCCATTTGGGGTAAGCCATTCTGCGATGATGTTCCTCAGTTTCTGTGAGAGGTTGTCAGCTGTGTGCCTCTTCTGGAAAGCGGTGATATAAAGCGTAGCCTGCCTAGGAACGAGTTGGCGTTTGAGAGATGCTGCTACTGGTGCCGCCGCTGCTGTTCTTGCTGCGGGAGGCAATACATCTACCCAGTGGGCTGTCACAGTCATATAGTCCTGAGTCTGCCCTGCTCCACTTGTCCACATGTCCGTGGTTAAGTGGACATTGGGTACAACTGCATTTTTTAGGACACTGGTGACTCTTTTTCTGAGGTCTGTGTACATTTTCGGTATCGCCTGCCTAGAGAAATGGAACCTAGAGGGTATTTGGTACCGGGGACACAGTACCTCAATCAAGTCTGTAGTTGCCTGTGAATTAACGGTGGATAACGGAAACACGTTTCTCACCGCCCAGGCTGCCAAGGCCTGAGTTATCCGCTTTGCAGCAGGATGACTGCTGTGATATTTCATCTTCCTCGCAAAGGACTGTTGGACAGTCAATTGCTTACTGGAAGTAGTACAAGTGGTCTTCCGACTTCCCCTCTGGGATAACGATCGACTCCCAGCAGCAACAACAACAGCGCCAGCAGCAGTAGGCGTTACACTCAAGGATGCATCGGAGGAATCTCAGGCAGGAGAGGACTCGTCAGACTTGCCAGTGACATGGCCTGCAGGACTATTGGCTTTCCTGTGTAAGGAGGAAATTGACACTGATGGAGTTGGTGGTGTGGTTTGCAGGACCTTGTTACAAGAGGAAGGGATTTAGTGGTCAGTGAACTGCTTCCGCTGTCATCCAAAGTTTTTGAACTTGTCACTGACTTATGATGAATGCGCTGCAGGTGGTATAAGGGAGGATGTTCCGAGGTGGTTAACGTCCTTACCCCTACTTATTACAGCTTGACAAAGGCAACACACGGCTTGACACCTGTTGTCCGTATTTGTGTTAAAATAATTCCACACCGAAGAGGTGATTTTTTTTGTAATTTGA
This sequence comes from Pseudophryne corroboree, assembly GCF_028390025.1. Lineage (NCBI taxonomy): Eukaryota > Metazoa > Chordata > Amphibia > Anura > Myobatrachidae > Pseudophryne > Pseudophryne corroboree. The sequence continues at coordinate 779,512,705 of NC_086449.1, read as the reverse complement.
CCAGGCATGTCAATGGCCATATTCGTCCCATGGACAACAGGTGTCTCCCCGGGTGCCTGACTTAAACAAACCACCTCACCATCAGAATCCTCCTTGTCAATTTCCTCCTCAGCGCCAGCAACACCCATATCCTCATCCTGGTGTACTTCAACAGTGACATCTTCAATTTGACTATCAGGAACTGGACTGCGGGTGCTCCTTCCAGCACTTGCAGGGGGCGTGCAAATGGTGGAAGGCGCAAGCTCTTCCCGTCCAGTGTTGGGAAGGTCAGGCATCGCAGCCGACACAATTGGACTCTCCTTGGGGATTTGTGATTTAGAAGAACGCACAGTTCTTTGCTGTGCTTTTGCCAGCTTAAGTCTTTTCATTTTTCTAGCGAGAGGATGAGTGCTTCCATCCTCATGTGAAGCTGAACCACTAGCCATGAACATAGGCCAGGGCCTCAGCCGTTCCTTGCCACTCCGTGTCGTAAATGGCATATTGGCAAGTTTACGCTACTCCTCAGACGCTTTTAATTTTGATTTTTGGGTCATTTTACTGAACTTTTGTTTTTTGGATTTTACATGCTCTCTACTATGACATTGGGCATCGGCCTTGGCAGACGACGTTGATGGCATTTCATCGTCTCGGCCATGACTAGTGGCAGCAGCTTCAGCACGAGGTGGAAGTGGATCTTGATCTTTCCCTATTTTACCCTCCACATTTTTGTTCTCCATTTTTTAATGTGTGGAATTATATGCCAGTATCAATAGCAATGGCCTACTACTATATATACTGCGCACAACTGAAATGCACCACAGGTATGGATGGATAGTATACTTGACGACACAGAGGTAGGTAGAGCAGTGGCCTACTGTACCGTACTGCTATATATTATATACTGGTGGTCAACAAACTGTGCAAAACTGAAATGCACCACAGGTATGGATGGATAGTATACTTGACGACACAGAGGTAGGTAGAGCAGTGGCCTACTGTACCGTACTGCTATATATTATATACTGGTGGTCAGCAAACTGTGTAAAACTGAAATGCACCACAGGTATGGATGGATAGTATACTTGACGACACAGAGGTAGGTAGAGCAGTGGCCTACTGTACCGTACTGCTATATATTATATACTGGTGGTCAGCAAACTGTGCAAAACGGAAATGCACCACAGGTATGGATGGATAGTATACTTGACGACACTGAGGTAGATAGAGCAGTGGCCTACTGTACCGTACTGCTATATATTATATACTGGTGGTCAGCAAACTGTGCAAAACTGAAATGCACCACAGGTATGGATGGATAGTATACTTGACGACACAGAGGTAGGTAGAGCAGTGGCCTACTGTACCGTACTGCTATATATTATATACTGATGGTCAGCAAACTGTGCAAAACTGAAATGCACCACAGGTATGGATGGATAGTATACTTGACGACACAGAGGTAGGTAGAGCAGTGGCCTACTGTACCGTACTGCTATATATTATATACTGGTGGTCAGCAAACTGTGCAAAACTGAAATGCACAACAGGTATGGATGGATAGTATACTTGACGACACAGAGGTAGGTAGAGCAGTGGCCTACTGTACCGTACTGCTATATATTTTATACTGGTGGTCAACAAACTGTGCAAAACTGAAATGCACCACAGGTATGGATGGATAGTATACTTGACGACACAGAGGTAGGTAGAGCAGTGGCCTACTGTACCGTACTGCTATATATTATATACTGGTGGTCAGCAAACTGTGCAAAACTGAAATGCACCACAGGTATGGATGGATAGTATACTTGACGACACAGAGGTAGGTAGAGCAGTGACCTACTGTACCGTACTGCTATATTTTATATACTGGTGGTCAGCAAACTGTGCAAAACTGAAATGCACCACAGGTATGGATGGATAGTATACTTGACGACACAGAGGTAGGTAGAGCAGTGGCCTACTGTACCATACTGCTATATATTATATACTGGTGGTCAACAAACTGTGCAAAACTGAAATGCACCACAGGTATGGATGGATAGTATACTTGACGACACAGAGGTAGGTAGAGCAGTGGCCTACTGTACCGTACTGCTATATATTATATACTGGTAGTCAGCAAACTGTGCAAAACTGAAATGCACCACAGGTATGGATGGATAGTATACTTGACGACACTGAGGTAGGTAGAGCAGTGGCCTACTGTACCGTACTGCTATATATTATATACTGGTGGTCAGCAAACTGTGCAAAACTGAATGCACCACAGGTATGGATGGATAGTATACTTGACGACACAGAGGTAGGTAGAGCAGTGGCCTACTGTACCATACTGCTATATATTATATACTGGTGGTCAACAAACTGTGCAAAACTGAAATGCACCACAGGTATGGATGGATAGTATACTTGACGACACAGAGGTAGGTAGAGCAGTGGCCTACTGTACCGTACTGCTATATATTATATACTGGTGGTCAGCAAACTGCAAAACTGAAATGCACCACAGGTATGGATGGATAGTATACTTGACGACACAGAGGTAGGTAGAGCAGTGGCCTACTGTACCGTACTGCTATATATTATATACTGGTGGTCAGCAAACTGTGCAAAACTGAAATGCACCACAGGTATGGATGGATAGTATACTTGACGACACAGAGGTAGGTAGAGCAGTGGCCTACTGTACCGTACTGCTATATATTATATACTGGTGGTCAGCAAACTGTGCAAAACTGAAATGCACCAAAGGTATGGATGGATAGTATACTTGACGACACAGAGGTAGGTAGAGCAGTGACCTACTGTACCGTACTGCTATATTTTATATACTGGTGGTCAGCAAACTGTGCAAAACTGAAATGCACCACAGGTATGGATGGATAGTATACTTGACGACACAGAGGTAGGTAGAGCAGTGGCCTAGTGTACCGTACTGCTATATATTATATACTGGTGGTCAGCAAACTGTGCAAAACTGAAATGCACCACAGGTATGGATGGATAGTATACTTGACGACACAGAGGTAGGTAGAGCAGTGACCTACTGTACCGTACTGCTATATTTTATATACTGGTGGTCAGCAAACTGTGCAAAACTGAAATGCACCACAGGTATGGATGGATAGTATACTTGACGACACAGAGGTAGGTAGAGCAGTGGCCTAGTGTACCGTACTGCTATATATTATATACTGGTGGTCAGCAAACTGTGCAAAACTGAAATGCACCACAGGTATGGATGGATAGTATACTTGACGACACAGAGGTAGGTAGAGCAGTGGCCTACTGTACCATACTGCTATATATTATATACTGGTGGTCAGCAAACTGTGCAAAACTGAAATGCACCACAGGTATGGATGGATAGTATACTTGACGACACAGAGGTAGGTAGAGCAGTGGCCTACTGTACCGTACTGCTATATATTATATACTGGTGGTCAACAAACTGTGCAAAACTGAAATGCACCACAGGTATGGATGGATAGTATACTTGACGACACAGAGGTAGGTAGAGCAGTGGCCTACTGTACCGTACTGCTATATATTATATACTGGTGGTCAGCAAATTGCAAAACTGAAATGCACTACAGGTATGGATGGATAGTATACTTGACGACACAGAGGTAGGTAGAGCAGTGGCCTACTGTACCGTACTGCTATATATTATATACTGGTGGTCAGCAAACTGTGCAAAACTGAAATGCACCACAGGTATGGATGGATAGTATACTTGACGACACAGAGGTAGGTAAAGCAGTGGCCTACTGTACCGTACTGCTATATATTATATACTGGTGGTCAGCAAACTGTACAAAACTGAAATGCACCACAGGTATGGATGGATAGTATACTTGACGACACAGAGGTAGGTAGAGCAGTGACCTACTGTACCGTACTGCTATATTTTATATACTGGTGGTCAGCAAACTGTGCAAAACTGAAATGCACCACAGGTATGGATGGATAGTATACTTGACGACACAGAGGTAGGTAGAGCAGTGGTCTACTGTACCGTACTGCTATATATTATATACTGGTGGTCAGAAAACTGTGCAAAACTGAAATGCACCACAGGTATGGATGGATAGTATACTTGATGACACAGAGGTAGGTAGAGCAGTGGCCTACTGTACCGTACTGCTATATATTATATACTGGTGGTCAGCAAACTGTGCAAAACTGAAATGCACCACAGGTATGGATGGATAATATACTTGACGACACAGAGGTAGGTAGAGCAGTGGCCTACTGTACCGTACTGCTATATATTATATACTGGTGGTCAGCAAACTGTGCAAAACTGAAATGCACCACAGGTATGGATGGATAGTATACTTGACGACACAGAGGTAGGTAGAGCAGTGGCCTACTGTACCGTACTGCTATATATTATATACTGGTGGTCAGCAAACTGTGCAAAACTGAAATGCATCACATTTATGGATGGATAGTATACTTGACGACACAGAGGTAGGTAGAGCAGTGGCCTTCTGTACCGTACTCCTATGTATTATATACTGGTGGTCAGCAAAATTATGCACTGTACTCCTACTATATACTACAATGCAGCACAGATATGGAGCGTTTTTCAGGCAGAGAACGTATAATACTGGTGGTCACTGGGCAGCAAAACTCTGCACTGTAGTCCTCCTATATAATACTGCTGGTCCCCAGTCCCCACAATAAAGCAGTGTGAGCACAGATATATGCAGCACACTGAGCATAGATATGGAGCGTTTTTCAGGCAGACAACGTATACTGGTGGTCACTGGTCAGCAAAACTCTGCACTGTACTCCTCCTATATAATACTGCTGGTCCCCAGTCCCCACAATAAAGCAGTGTGAGCACAGATATATGCAGCACATTGAGCACAGATATGGAGCGTTTTTCAGGCAGAGAACCAGGGCCGGCGCTACCACTAGGCAGCTTTAGGCAGCTGCCTATGGGCGCCGGCACTTTAAGGGCGGTGCTGAGTTAAAAAAAAAAAAATGTAAGGCCACCGCGTCCCGGCTCACCAGTGTCTTTCCTCTTGCTCCTTCACTGCTGCGCCTGCGTCGCTAACTCCCCCTCCCTTATCATACCCGCCCCGATGTCCGGGGGCGGCACATTCAGCCAGGGAGGAAAGGCACATCCGACACCGCCCGCCCCCGCTATTGCCGCCCGTTACTATAGCGCCGCACCGCGCTGGCGCACTATGCTGCCTCCGTCATGTGTGTGTTGGTGCTGGGAGCCGGGAGCGTGACCGCAGTGACAGCGTCACGCTCCCGGAGCTGTACACAGGCAAGCGGGCTCGGCTCCTCTTCACTTCACGGGGATAGGCAGAGTTGCGCAGCGGCTGATCCAGGAGTCCAGGACAGTATAAAGGTGCATACACACGGAGCGATATAACTGAGCGATTTTGACTATATAGTCAAAATCGCTCAGAAAGTTAGTGCAGATCGCTCCGTGTGTACACAGCCAGCGATAGCGATGCGCGTCCCCGCTAGGTCGCTATCGCTGGGAAAAATAGTCAGTGCAGGCAAGTCAATTTTGGCTATGTCGCTGCAAAAGTTAGTCAAAATCGCTAACACTTTAAGAGGCCAGCGATTTTTCCCAGCGATAGCGATGTGCAGGCGGCGGTGGTGCGGGCGGCGGCGGGTTGTGGCGGCGGTGCTGGCGGCGGCGGGTTGCGGTGGCGGTGTGGGCGACGGCGGGTTGCGGCGGCGGTGTGGGCGGCGGTGGGTTGCGGCAGCGGTGCGGGCGGGGGAAATTTACCTTTCTATTGCAGAGTTTGGCAGCGGAGCGGTACCAGTTTCAAAAATGGCGCCTCAGCGTCATTTTTGAAATTCAAGATGGCCGCCGCGAGCCAATCACGGCTCGCCGCGTCATCGCCCCGCCCCCTCCCGCTGACTTATATAAGTCAGCGCGAGGCAGCGGCTGTCAGTCCGACGGCGGAGGAGGAGCGGAGAAGAGCTCCTGAAGACGCCGTGGAAGTCCTGGATGGGCGGCGGCTATGCAAAAGAGCTTAGCAGCCGCCGCCCACCAGGTGAAGACGCCGGAGCAAGACCCCAGAAGCCCTGGGGAGGTGGCGCCCCCCCAGGTGAAGACGCCGGAAGCCCTGGGAAGGCGGCGGCCATGCAAAAGAGCTTAAAGGCCGCCGCCCCCAGGTGAAGACCCAGTTTAATAAAGGATTTTTAAAAGAATGTGTTGTGTTTTTTTTTTTTATATTTTCTTTACAGGTGGACTACAGGTGCCAGCGGGCCCTTTATGTCCGGGCATGCTGGCACTTGTGGTTCTCCAAGTGCCAACTTGCTGGGGCAGGCTTGCTGGGACCTGTAGGCCTCCTGTAAAGAACAATATTACTATTGAAAGGCTATCAGCCTCCCATCCACCGGGCCACGGATGGGGGGGACAGCCTCGGGCTTCACCCCTGGCCCTTGGGTGGCTGGAGGGGGGGACCCCTTGATTTAAGGGGTCCTCACTCCTCCAGTGTACCCCGGCCAGGGGTGACTAGTTGGGGGGGTAATGGCACGGCCGCAGGGACCAATATAAAAGTGTCCCCCGGCTGTGGCATTATCTCCCTGGCTAGTGGAGCCCGGTGCTGGTTTGGAAAATACGGGGGACCCCTATGTCTTTTGTCCCCCGTATTTTTTAAACCAGGACCTGGACGCAGAGCCCGGTGCTGGTTGTCTAAATATGGGGGAACCCTACTCATTTTTTCCTCTGTATTTTAACAACCAGGACTGGCTCAAAGAGCCCGAGGCTGGTTTTACATAGGAGGGGGGACCCCACGCAATTTTTTTTTTTAACTTTCAGCTATTTAAATACCAGCCACCCTGTAAAATCGTCCTATATATGACACTCATCCCCTTATTTAAATGAGATAGTCAAAATCTCCCATAGCCAAAATCTCCCATAGTCAAAATCTCTTGCATAGTTAGACAAAATCTCTGGTAAAGTTAGTCAAAATCTCCTACTGCCAGTTCAAGGGAAAAGTTAGTCAAAATCTCTCATAGCCAAAATCTCTCCGTGTGTATGCACCATAAGTCTGAAGAGTCTGTCCTGGACTCCTGGATCAGCCGCTGCGCAACTCTGCCTATCCCCGTTAATCTCCCGCATTGCCTCCTCCTGCCTTCTGCGTCTCCTCCCGCTTATTTTATATCCCCCCCCCCCCATGGCCGCATAATGTTTTGCTGGGCTGCGGGGTCCAGAAGCATTTAAACACTGCAAATACCGGATTGCCCAGCATGTGACACCGCAGAGCTTCCTCCCCACCTGAAGGTACAGTCTGGATGTGTAACTGCTGTCCAGAGCACCTCTCCTCTGCTGAAATCTCTCCCCATTGCCTCTCTCCCTTGCGCTCTCTCCCCCCATATGCCTCTTTCTCCTCATGCCAAGCCCCCCTCCTCTCTCCCTCTTAATGCCCCATCTCTCTTCAGGCCTAGAATGTGAATTTCAGTTCACACTGTGTCCTACAAGGTGAATTTCGGCTCATTCAGTGTGCTACAATGTGAATGTCGGCTCATTCAGTGTGCTACAATGTGAATGTCGGCTCATTCAGTGTGCTACAAGGTGAATTTCGGCTCATTCAGTGTTCTATAATGTGAATGTCGGCTCATTCAGTGTGCTACAATGTGAATGTCGGCTCATTCAGTGTGCTATAATGTGAATTTCGGCTCATTCAGTGTGCTATAATGTGAATGTCGGCTCATTCAGTGTGCTATAATGTGAATGTCGGCTCATTCAGTGTGCTACAATGTGAATGTCGGCTCATTCAGTGTGCTACAATGTGAATTTCGGCTCATTCAGTGTGCTACAAGGTGAATTTCGGCTCATTCAGTGTGCTACAATGTGAATGTCGGCTCATTCAGTGTGCTACAAGGTGAATTTCGGCTCATTCAGTGTGCTACAATGTGAATTTCGGCTCATTCAGTGTGCTATAATGTGAATGTCGGCTCATTCAGTGTGCTACAATGTGAATTTCGGCTCATTCAGTGTGCTATAATGTGAATGTCGGCTCATTCAGTGTGCTACAATGTGAATGTCGGCTCATTCAGTGTGCTACAATGTGAATTTTGGCTCAGTCAGTGTGCTACAATGTGAATTTCGGCTCATTCAGTGTGCTACAATGTGAATTTCGGCTCATTCAGTGTGCTACAATGTGAATTTTGGCTCATTCAGTGTGCTACAATGTGAATTTTGGCTCATTCAGTGTGCTACAATGTGAATGTCGGCTCATTCAGTGTGCTACAAGGTGAATTTCGGCTCATTCAGTGTGCTACAATGTGAATGTCGGCTCATTCAGTGTGCTACAAGGTGAATTTTGGCTCATTCAGTGTGCTACAAGGTGAATTTCGGTTCATTCAGTGTGCTACAATGTGAATGTCGGCTCATTCAGTGTGCTACAATGTGAATTTCGGCTCATTCAGTGTGCTATAATGTGAATGTCGGCTCATTCAGTGTGCTACAATGTGAATGTCGGCTCATTCAGTGTGCTACAAGGTGAATTTTGGCTCAGTCAGTGTGCTACAATGTGAATTTCGGCTCATTCAGTGTGCTACAAGGTGAATTTTGGCTCAGTCAGTGTGCTACAATGTGAATTTCGGCTCATTCAGTGTGCTACAATGTGAATTTCGGCTCATTCAGTGTGCTACAATGTGAATTTCGGCTCATTCAGTGTGCTACAATGTGAATTTCGGCTCATTCAGTGTGCTACAATGTGAATTTCGGCTCATTCAGTGTGCTACAATGTGAATTTTGGCTCATTCAGTGTGCTACAAGGTGAATGTCTGCTCATTCAGTGTGTTACAAGGTGAAAGGGGCACCAGTACTAGAGAGTATAAGGGGTATTACTACACCGAGGGACATGCCCCCTGTTTAGTGGCCACGGCCCCTCTTCGGGAGCGCGCGCGCATGATTTTAACCTTCGCTTTTTTTTGGGGGGGGGGGGGGGGGGGGGGCGCGGCATTAATGATATTGCCCTGGGCTCCAAAATCCCTAGTTACGCCTCTGATATAGATATATATATATAAATTATTTTATTTTTTATTTTTTTGGGGGGGGGGGGGGGGGGGGAGGTTGCTGATGATTTGCCTAGGGTGCTGGGAAACCTTGCACCGGCCCTGCAGAGAACGTATACTGGTGGTCACTGGTCAGCAAAACTGTGCACTGTTCTCCTCCTATATAATACTGCTGGTCCCCAGTCCCCACAATAAAGCAGTGTGAGCACAGATATATGCAGCACACTGAGCACAGATATGGAGCGTTTTTCAGGCAGACAACGTATACTGGTGGTCACTGGTCAGCAAAACTCTGCACTGTACTCCTCCTATATAATACTGCTGGTCCCCAGTCCCCACAATAAAGCAGTGTGAGCACAGATATATGCAGCACACTGAGCACAGATATGGAGCGTTTTTCAGGCAGAGAACATATAATACTGGTGGTCACTGGTCAGCAAAACTCTGCACTGTACTCCTCCTATATAATACTGCTGGTCCCCAGTCCCCACAATAAAGCAGTGTGAGCACAGATATATGCAGCAGCACACTGAGCAGGGGCGGATCCAGAAAAAAATTACAGGGGGGGCACCATTAGGGACGTGGCTTCGTTGGAATGGGCGTGGCTTCGTTGGAATGGGCGTGGTATTGCAGGAAAAGACTACCTTATACCCCAGTTTTGCAACCTGCACGCCCAGACGTTGGCCACCACAGGAAAGAAAAATAATCCTGATTCATGCCCCTTACATTATTTGTCATTTTTCCTCCTTATAGTAATGCCCAGTATACATTATTCCACATACTGCAATGGCCCTTAGACATTATATCACACACAATAATGCACATGACACAATATGCACACACTGTAATGCCCCAGACACATTATGCCACACACCGTAATGCCTGTGACACATTATGACAGGAATCGCAATGCCCGTTATACATTATGCTACACACTGCACTGCCCCTGATACATTATAGCACATACAATGTCTGTGACACATTATGCCACACACTGCAATGACCTTGAGACATTATACCACAATGCCCGTGATATAGTATACCATACACCGTAATGCCTGTGACACATACCGCAATGCCCGTTATACCCTATGCCACACACCGTAATGCCCGTTATATATTATGCCACACTGCAATGACCCTGAGACATTATACCACATACCACAATGCCCGTGATATAGTATACCACACACCGTAATGCCTGACACATTATGACACACACCGCAATGTCCGTGATACATTATGCCACACACTGCAATGACCCTGAGACATTATACCACATATCACAATGCCAGCGATATAGTATACCATACACCGTAATGCCTGTGACACATTATGACACACACCGCAATGTCCGTGATACATTATGCCACACACCGTAATGCCCATTACACATTAAGTCCTACAGTAAGGCTTCTAATTACTTTTCAAATACCTGCTCGTTGTCAGGGGTTTCATGCACTGGGTGTCATGCTCGTTGCCAGGGGTTTCATGCTCTTGGTTCCATGCACGGTGCCAGGGGTTTTCATGCTCAGGGTGTCATGCTCGTTGCCAGGGGTTTCATGCACTGGGTGTCATGCTCGTTGCCAGGGGTTTCATGCACTGGGTGTCATGCTCGTTGCCAGGGGTTTCATGCACTGGGTGTCATGCTCGTTGCTAGGAGGTAGTCCTTGTTGCTAGGGCTGTGCTCCCAGTGCCACATATGTCCCCAGTGCCAGATATTCCCCCACGGTGCCAGGTACTCACATGCCCCCAGTGCCAAATATAGCCCCCCCCCCATGTGCCAGGTACACATATACCCCCAGTGCCAGATATTCCCAGACAGTGCCACATATGCCCCCAGTGCCAGATATCTCCCCCCCCCAGTGCTTTATATGCCCCCAGTGCCACATATGCCCCAGTGCCACATATGCCCCAGTGCCAGATATTCCCCCCCCCAGTGCCACATATGCCCCCAGTGCCAGATATCCCTCCCCTGCCAGTTATTCCCCCCAGTGCCACATATCCCCCCCCCAGTGCCACATATGCCCCCAGTGCCAGATATCCCCCCCCCGTGCCAGATATGCCCCCAGTGCCAGATATTCCCCCCAGTGCCATATATGTCCCCAGTGCCAGATATTCTCCCCCCCCCTCCCTGCCAAATATGCCCCCAGTGCCAGATATTCCCCCCAGTGCCATATATGTCCCCAGTGCCAGATGTTCTCCCACCCCCCCCCCTCCTCCCCCCTCCCTGCCAAATATGCCCCCAGTGCCAGATATAACCCCCCAGTGCGTCCCTTCCTCCGCCGCCGCTGCCGCCGATGCTCCCCCCGCTCCCCTGCTGTTAGGAGGGACACGGAGGGCACAGTGCGCGCCTCTCCTGTGTCCCTCCTGTGTCTCCGGCGGCCGCGGGTCACTGTAATAAAGGAAGTGCTCACGAACGGCACTTCCTTTATGAGACCAGCGGCCGCCGGAGACACAGGAGGGACACAGGAGAGGCGCGCACTGTGCCCTCCGTGTCCCTCCTAACAGCAGGGGACGAAACGAGACCGCAGACTGACATGCGGACGCTAGTCCGCATGTCAGTCTGCACTAAAAATGACAGGGGGGGCACGTGCCTTGGTGCCCCCCCCCTAAATCCGCCACTGACACTGAGCACAGATATGGAGCGTTTTTCAGGCAGACAACGTATACTGGTGGTCACTGGTCAGCAAAACTCTGCACTGTACTCCTCCTATATAATACTGCTGGTCCCCAGTCCCCACAATAAAGCAGTGTGAGCACAGATATATGCAGCACACTGAGCACAGATATGGAGCGTTTTTCAGGCAGAGAACATATAATACTGGTGGTCACTGGTCAGCAAAACTCTGCACTGTACTCCTCCTATATAATACTGCTGGTCCCCAGTCCCCACAATAAAGCAGTGTGAGCACAGATATATGCAGCACACTGAGCACAGATATGGAGCGTTTTTCAGGCAGAGAACATATAATACTGGTGGTCACTGGTCAGCAAAACTCTGCACTGTACTCCTCCTATAGAATACTGCTGGTCCCCAGTCCCCACAATAAAGCAGTGTGAGCACAGATATATGCAGCACACTGAGCACAGATATGGAGCGTTTTTCAGGCAGACAACGTATAATACTGGTGGTCACTAATCAGCAAAACTCTGCACTGTACTCCTCCTATAATACTGCTGGTCCCCAGAATAAAGATATGCTGCCCCCTGAAACAAAGTGAGAGGACACCAGCCACGTCCTCTCACTATCATTTCCAATGCACGAGTGAAAAATGGCGGCGACGCGCGGCTCCTTATATAGAATCCGAATCTCGCGAGAATCCGACAGCGGGATGATGACGTTCGGGCGCGCTCGGGTCAACCGAGCCATACGGGAGAATCCGAGTATGCCTCGGACCCGTGTAAAAAGGGTGAAGTTCGGGGGGGTTCGGATTCCGAGGAACCGAACCAGCTCATCACTAATTTATGTATGTATGTGTGTATTTATGTATGTATGTATTTATTTATTTGCCTTTTGAAATCTATTTCTGCATAAACATTAACTTTCTTGTGGTCTGATATTTATTAAAGCCTGAGTTTTTATGAAAAGCACTGACAATACATAGAACACTTTTGTGTAACAATATTTTGTGTTAGTTGAATCTTAAAACTTTTGGCATTGAAAGTGAAATTGCACATGCACAGCTTCCCCTGGACGTATTGGCAGCATGTTCCCCAGGTTAGGAGTCCTAGGAGGTGACAAGAGAGCAGTAACTGAATCCCTGTCCTTGATTATAATTACACACACCCAATTGAATGTTGATAGAGTGAGAATTTTTTTTTTTTTGCTGGAGTTCTGGAACGCTGTGGAAACACTTTGGTGGGTGGACTAGAAGCACCCTTGTAATCCTTTATATTTTAGCCTGCATTTCAACTAGGTTTTTATAGGGATTCTCAGGGATTTCAGCTCTCTCTATAAACACTGCATTGAATACATGCATAGCCAAACACAGAGGACAAACAATTGCTTTTAAAAATCACTTAACCATTTCATTCTGACAAACCTATTATTGTGTATGATTGCACAGGGGAACCTGGATAACTGGTATTTCTTCCTCACGTGTGGCATTAGGAAATGAGGAGCTTGGAAGGATTGTGAAGGTAGTGTGTTCCTGCATCCCTTTAATGACCTGAAAATGCACAGCTCCTTAACAGACAACTGCATGTAAAATGACAAATAATCAGCATAAAATAATATAATTATACAGGATTACATGCGTTCTACCGGCGGACGGGATGCTGGCTGTCAGTCTAGCATGCACCGGCGCCGCAGTGCGCCGGTGCATGCTAGACAGCTGACAGCTGTCTCAGGCCTACGATGGCATCTGCCTGATTGACAGGCAGAGGCGGTCGCTAGGCAGGAGGGGGAGGGCCGGCACCGTTTGGCCGCTGTTTAGGGGGCTCGGTCCGAGCAACGCAGGCGTGTCCGGACTGTTGGCGGTACGGGCTGTGATCCTCACAGTGACGAGTAGCTCCCTGCCAGCGCACAGGAGCTGCGCTGGTAGGGAGTTACTCTTCAAGTACAAAAGCATTGCCGCTGTGCAATGCTAGAGCCAGACATGCGGGGCGGACTAGCCCTGTGCTGGGCGTACACCCACATGTCAGGGAAGCTGATCGTGGATGTGATAAATTTAGCACATCTACGATCAGGTCTGAATTAGGCCCAATATCCCTAGAGAGTCATCCCACCCACCAGAATGCCGGCAGCAGGGCGAGCGCTGCCCTTGCCACAGGATCTATTCCCACTCTGTGGGTGTCATGGACACCCATGAGTGGGAATAGCCCTGGTGCACCGGGATTCCATATGTCGGCATTGTCGGCTGTCCGGATTTGGGCAACGGTATCCTGTACACCAGTATCCCAACAGCCGGCACATGTAACTGCATCCCATTATACATTACATGTAGGCTTACCATACTATCCCTTTAAACCGGGACACGCATGGATTACACAGGTTCTGTGGCTGAAATTCAAGCATACCAGTCAGCCAGCCACGGAACCTGTGTAATCCCGCTTTTCCACTGCCATGAATATCTCAGGTTATTGCACGTGAACACGCAGCAATCCGGGAAAATATCAGGTTTAAATAAGCCGATTCGAGCGACCCGATATTTCATCCTCATCTCCAAGCGCCACCTCCCGGACGTGCCACCAGTGACATCACCAACCTGGCTTATTGCCGGATCAGGGCCACCAGTCTGAAAGAGGTCTCATAACTGGTCGCACCCTGGAAGGACCCGTGTACAGGTCCCGGGTGCGACCTGGTATTCTAGTGGAATAGGGGTATCTGTCACGAGTGTCCTGGTTTAAAGGGATGGTAAGCCTAATTATATATATATATATATATATATATATATATATATAGGAAATCACTCAAAGCCTATGTATATAAAGAAAAAAATGGTGGTGCAAGGCAGCAATAAATATAAAACACTCACTTCTCCAGTGATGTAGAAAAAGTAGACAAGCCAGCACTCACGTGTAGATGAAAGAAAAGCAGGATTTATTCCTTAACCAAACGGCATGGTGAAGTACAGCAAATACAGCAAACACAGCCCGACAGCTGTTTCAACCGACTGGTCTTCCTCAGGGGCTGGAGAAGTGAGTGTTTATATATATATATATATATATATATCTACCTACTGAACATGTGTATGTGTTAATATATAATAGCACATATATTGCAGTATTTTCTCTTATTGATCCAGTTTTCCTTTCACTAACACTGATGTATGGATTATTATTAGTTTTTTTGCTATATATGAATAACAAAATAACAAACGACCATAATTGGCAGTGATCATATATGCAGTCCGGTCTCACATGGTCATCCAAATAATTAGTCATTGGGTACTCCCAGCTGTAACCTCCAAAGGATCCAGAGACATTCAAGATATAGTTTGCCTCTTCTACTATATATTATATATATATATGTGTGTGTGTGTGTGAGTGTGTGTGTGTGTGTGTGTGTGTGTGTGTGTATACATACACATATATCTATCTATCTATCTATCTATCTATCTATGCATATATATATATATATATATATATATATATATATAATATGTCATTCATCCAGGTATATTTGTGAATACTAAAATAATTCGTTTGGGACTAATTTATTGTCTTGGTTAGCTACCTAGCTACCCTCCAGCAGTGACTGAACACTTCCTCTATTTGTCAGTAGCTCTGAGATCCCTCAGAAGTCCGAGGGAAGTCACGTACATGTAAAGTAAAGCTGTTTAATACGTGTTATTAGTTTCCCTGCAATCAGTGACACAAGTCTCAGAAACAGATCTCACCCTATAGTTTTACAATTACTAGTATACTGTGTATAGTTAATTTAGGCAGCCTGTTGCTCCCCAGGTGGAGTGGAACTACATGTACCAGAATAGTTAGGAAAGACGCAAGTAGAAAAAAAAACCCATAAAAAACTTAATGTGCTACTGTATCATTGTATCTGCTGGAACCAGGATCTGTTCCAGCAGTGATTTATATTTGTTGTTGCAATTTATTGGTTTATTTTCTCTCTCTCGGTATAAAGTGTCATCTTAGGAGGAAATTTTATATTTGCAATATTCCACCATCGCATTTTTCCTTGACACACCTATAAGGCTCTATATTAACCTCAACAATGATTTGACTTATACCAACTGTCTTTTGTTGTACTGAAATCGGTTGTGTTATTTAATCAGCAAAATCTACTTTTTTTTTTTTTTTTTGCAGGTATATAAATAGGATTTAGGACTTTCGATTGCAGTACCAAATGCTACAGCGTCATCTATTGTTTGCAGAGAAAGCTGAGAGAAAGTAATGCACGTGGTCTATTCAATGAGAATCGTGTACCCATGAAGGGTAACTGTATACACACTATACACTATACACTGTATACACAGTACTACACTCCAATCAGAAGACCCTGAGGAAGCAACAGGAAACAAATGTTTTATATTGTATCAGCATTGTCACATAGCCAATAATAAACATGTTTCAAAGAGCCTTATTTAGCGAATATACTTCGCTGTAAAAGTATTAGCAACCAAATCAATGTATCAAGTCAATGCCTTTCTCAAAATGATGTAACCCAATAGAGATTGCCATATAACGTTCCTATACACTAGCA
The DNA here is from genome assembly GCF_028390025.1 of Pseudophryne corroboree. Taxonomy (NCBI): domain Eukaryota; kingdom Metazoa; phylum Chordata; class Amphibia; order Anura; family Myobatrachidae; genus Pseudophryne; species Pseudophryne corroboree. The sequence goes on along the minus strand of NC_086449.1, from coordinate 779,496,552 downwards.
AACTAATCACTTTTATTAAAGTCTAACCATACAGTATGTAAAATAAAACAAATAATAATGTAATAATAATAATAATAATAATAATAATAATATTCTGCAAACATACATACATAAATATACTAGGAGCATTTAGTGTGTGTGTGTATGTATATATATATATATATATATATATATATATATACATTACACACACATACACATGCACATATATGTGTGTGTATATAATGTATGTATGTATGTATGTATGTATGTGCCATATGTATATATATATATATATATATATATAACCATGCGCATATACATCTATGTAGCAAAGTGCATATATATTTATTTGCAAACGTGGATATGCTAGCATTCACAACCTGTAGATTTAAGCAGCATTGAGCAGGATTTACTGACGATCTCTATGTGACGATGTGATTGGATACAATTGAGCACTCAAACATCAAAGCAATTTCGCAGTTGATACATTTATTCTCAATTTAATAAGAGATATTATCATTACATAATAAATAACAGAATTTTTAGCTAGCAAAAAACACTAAAAGTGTTTGCTTAAATCTGTTTTTATTCCCATGCTCATAATTTTTGGAAAAAAAAATATAATAAAAAAAAGTATTCACAAAAAATAAACAAAAAACATAAGTTATAAAAACAAAATGACACAGCATTCTTATCCACAACAACATTATTACACATCCACACATCCACGTTACCGTTACCACAGGTGTACAAATACACTGAGAATAAAGAATGGGGTGAGAGGGAGGTTGGGGGGAACGGGGGACGGAGGTGAGAGACTATCGTTGAAACTTTGTGCATTTTATTAAAACAAAATCCTCGTCGTCTATGAAATGACAATTTTAAGCCACAGATAGGTCCGCAATTAAAATATATGCGTCTTAATAATTAAAGATCATATTTATGCTTTTAAAAGAAATCAAACCACATTAAAAAAGTTTTTAAATACATTTGAACATAATAATATTAATTATTATTATTTATTTTTATCTTTACCACACTTAAATGAAACAAATAAAAACTTTTTGGAAGCTGGCAAACAAATTCACTTATTCTTATGCTCAAAATGTCTTTTTTATACACTATCAGGAGTCTCGGGTTATTCGTGTATTTCTTTTATTTTACATATCATACTGTAGATACATGAGGAGTTAAACAAAACTGCAGATAAGTAAGGGTGATCGAGTGATCTAAGCATAGCATAAATACAAGATTGATGATCATTTGGGGTAGAAGAAGTCGCAGTTAAAGGCGTTTTTTTTTAGAGAAACCCCCCCCACTGGGTTGCTGAGGGGCTTCCGAGTGTTCCCATTCTGGCAGGGGGATCTTGCATCTAACTTTCAGACAATTAAATCTTTTTTTTTTTTAACTGGACAAACATCAAGATCATGCGTTTCAAAGCAGTTTATTAAACTGTGGTGCACAATCATTGGACACAATATAACAACAAATTTTATATATATGAATGTACATATATATATTTATATATTTACATATAACCTTTTTAAGTGGTTAACCCTTATTGTTTAATTTTAATACCTAATAGTTTAATATTTACCTTTCTCCAGCCTCTCCCCCTAAATCCTGCAAATTCCTGTTTTGCAGCGCTTAAATGGTCACCAATCTCAGTGTATACCACAAAACAGCTCCCCCCTTTGTTTTTTTGTTTTCTTTTTTGATTACCACCAAAAAAAAAAAAAAAAAATTTTTTTTGGAAAACATTTCCTCTAAAAATCTCTCTATAAAGTGGACATTGGAAAAAAAAAATCCTGTGCAAGTTCAAGTACATACAACCCGCATAATCCAGAGAGAACATTGCAACTCATCCATGTAATTAGGCTTGGTATCTCTTGCAAAAAGAAAAAGAAAAAAGTCTCTGCTCTGGTCCATACTGAAGGCAAAAGTCCACAGGGCACCATTTACTTTTGCAGCTCAGTCCATCAACTGTTATACTGACACGCATTCAAGCTAGATCCTGGACTTTGTAAGCTGCTGTATCCAAAAGTTGAATGCTGCTTGGATTTAAGTCTGAGGCTGGCCAAACTGGAGTTACAAGTGTCTCTATAAACGGTGTAAGGGGAACCAGGAGGTCCATAGGGGCAAGCAGTAGAAGACATAGCTGAATTGAGGGAAGACCCACTGATGTTATTAAGATTGTTGATGTTGTTTAGGCTGGAGTTTGGCATGCCTGGTACCGCTGAGTGACCCATGCTGGATGGCATGCTCATCGAGGAGATGGAACTTGGGCCTGAGAACATGGATTGAGAAGACAATGGACTCATGGAGTTGAAGAAGGTGAAGCCTTTGGTGGAGAGTGGAGCAGGAGTCAGACTCTTAGTAGCCCAGTTATTGTATGGGTAGCCAGCGTACATGTCATCATAGGGCTGCATCAAGCCACTGAACTGGGGAACATAGCCATTTTTACACAGGTCCATCTGTTGGTTGCGCTCCCTCTTTCTCCACTTAGCTCTGCGATTTTTGAACCATACCTGCAACATGAAGGAACATGGAAACCATAAGTGAGGCCTCAGGTTTTGGAGGTCACAACCACAAACTAGACCTCTGACAACACCTACACCATTCTGACCTCAATAATAATGCAACAAAGAAAAAATAAAATAACATTTTAGTATTTGAGGGTCAAGCCAGCGAGCCAATAAAACAAATATGTGAAGTGGGGAAGCATTTAGCAATTTCCTCACTACAGCTGCTGCTGGGAGAATAATTAAATGGAGTCAACGAAATCATAACTGCTGCCATGCACTTCACAGACCTATGGAGAGAGATCTATGGCTCACAATGGATTTACGGCGCGAGATGATAGATTACTGCAAGACCGACGTTTGTGCACCGACAATAGGGCATCATAACAGAGAAAGGAAATTACTCTCTCCATGAAATAGTTATTTAAGGGAAATAATCATGGTACAAAGAAAATGAATAGGCTCATGGCTTCTGGTAGCTCTAAAAAAATAAATTAAGAAGCATCCTGTAAATGAAATTTCCCTCTATCTATCTATCTATCTATCTATCTATCTATCTATCTATCTATCTATCTATCTATCTATCAGATAGATGTGTGTGTGTGTGTGTGTGTGTGTGTGTGTGTGTGTGTGTGTGTGTGTGGCCATAGCGATATTGCACCACAGCAAATCGGTGTTTGACAAAATCGTATTGACTTTAGCAGGTATAGGGGGTAATTCCAAGCTGATCGCAGCAGGATTTTTGTTAGCAATTGGGCAAAACCATGTGCACTGCAGGGGAGGCAGATATAACATGTGCAGAGAGAGTTAGATTTGGGTGGGGTGTGTTCAATCTGCAATCTAATTTGCACTGTAAAAATAAAGCAGCCAGTATTTACCCTGCACAGAAACAAAATAACCCACCCAAATCTAACTCTCTCTACACATGTTATATCTGCCTCCCCTGCAGTGCACATGGTTTTGCCCAATTGCTATCAAAAATCCTGGTGCGATCAACTTGGAATTACCCCCAGAGTGCGCAACCGATTGCAGCGCTTGTAATATTATTTGGTAAGAAAATAACAGGGTTCCGTTACAGGTACAAATAAATAAATAAATAAACAATCAATCCAGAAAACATAGAAATAATCAAACAAATAAATTAATATAAATAAACACCGCCAATTATCAACACAGCAAACGTTTAATAAAACTATTTAGCACACAAGGAGAAATGTGTGGTTGCATTTTTCTGTACTTTATTATTTTTAGATCACTATTAAACACGTTTAGAGTTTACATCTAAGTCTGAAGCTACTCGTTTACAGGTTGCAGTAAATTTATTGCGCATTTATTTTCCAGGTCTGGGACACCTGCCCTTTTCCATCCGTTGCCCAAGCCGTACACAAGTACTGACAGTCACTTTATGGAACTACGGATGATAGTATGAGCAAGCACTGGCTCTCCAGGTGTCTGTGGAACAAGAAGTCACAGAATGCCCTGGTAGTCCCACAATTGCTGGGGGGAGGAGGGGGGGGGGGCTGATGTCTCCTTATGATCCTATCTATACCCCACCTTTGTCCTATGAGACCTCTCACTTTTTTCCATGCAATTAATTTGATTCTTCTGTTCTAGCGGCTACCACTTTAGGAACAATATTAATTGCCCATGGTAAATGTTTTATCAAATGGCCTCTGTAATAATATAAAATATTGGTGCACTGGTATACCAGTACTTCCGACTACTTACAGAGCATCATAAAAATCCCTTGTTACAGATCATAAAAAAGGGGGATTGGATTAGTGATGTTTAAGCAAAATCTTTAAATTGCCCTTTGGATATGCAGCCTATGCATGCATAACTAATTAGGATTTATTGCCCTGACCAGTGGCAGCGTTGCCTCTGCTGATAGCTTGCACAGCCTTGGCTATTATATAAAGCGGTGTGGTTTTTCCCCCCCATGTAACTATGCCTTTTACAGGTACACAAAACACACAGGGTACAAAGAAAGACTTGACAAAAAGCTGGCCTCATTAAAGTGGTATTTGTAGCAGGAACACACCAGGCAGGCTCATTGGTGGTATGGTTTTTTTTTCTGAGGAGAACGGTACGAATTCCTGTACAGAACAATCATTAAAAAATTAAAAGAGAGAGAGGAAGAAAGAGAGAAGAGAAGAGAAGAGGAAAAAAGAAAAAAGGAATTGTATTTATTTGCCTCAAACATTCATTATACTTGCCCTAACGTGTATCTTCTATATAAGTGCTGTGAAGTCCTCAACAGTTTTTATTATCATGTTTTGACTCTATGTTGCTTATATTCCAGGGTTACTTTACATCATTAAAATATCTCTAGGGTGATCTAAAATAAATGTTTTATTTGTTTGTGCTAGCAAAAGAGATCTGATTGGAAAGACTGGTATAGTTTAGTTCCACACAGCTCAGAGATCCCGATATTGGATCATAGGAATCTGGTTTGCCGCTTTTCGCTATATAAGACCATATCAACCAGAAAATAATTCCTCTGTGTGCGTATGTATGTATGTATGTATGTATGTATGTATGTATGTACTATGTATGTATGTATGTATGTATGTATGTATGTATGTATGTACTATGTATGTATGTATGTATGTATGTATGTATGTATGTATGTAGCAGTGTACAGTTCCACTGTCTTTTGCATGTTTGTAGACAATATTATAGAAATCATCTATGTATAGTGTATGTCTATATTGTATGTATGTATGTATGTGTATGTATGTATGTGTATGTATGTATGTATGTATGTATGTACTATGTATGTATGTATGTATGTACTATGTATGTATGTATGTATGTATGTATGTATGTATGTAGCAGTGTACAGTTCTGCTGTCTTTTGCATGTTTATAGACAATATTATAGAAATCATCTATGTATTGTGTATGTCTATATTGTATGTATGTATTTATGTATGTATGTATGTATGTATGTATGTGTGTGTGTGTGTGTGTGTGTGTGTGTGTATGTATGTATGTATGTATGAAGCAGCTTATAATTGTTCTATGTATGTTGTATGTCTGTATATAGGAAGCAGACTTACTGAGGGCAGTAATGAAATTATAGTTATAATGAAATTACAGGTCCATAAGAGATTGCATTTACTGTGTTTTGCATTTTTCATACAGTCCTGCGACCGTGATTTCTATATATCTATTTATCCACAGTCTCTCTCTCTCTCTCTCTCTCTCTCTCCTTTTCCCGTGATTATAAAGCAGGGACATATTAGTGACGTACTGTTGAACACTATCAGCAGAATACACTGAGATTTGTCCATTGCGGACAAACACAGAGGGGTAGCATCGCAGCTCCTTACACCAGTAGAGGAAAACAAGACATCGCAGGGAACATAAGCTTTTCTTGTTATTCTTCAAGGTTTTTAAAAGTTCATGAATTTCCAACAATATGGAAAGTTACACAAACATACACAGCGCCATATATCTCTGCTTACGCAGTATACACATGTAAACTATAATATATATATATATATATATATATATATATATAAAATACTGCAGTCCATATTTGTAATGGTATGTATTATTTAACTTTTTTGTGTGCCAACCACAATATAATAGTGCACCGATCTAATGATACACTGATAATTTCAAGCAGGACTTGTTATCAAGATATGGCAGTGTCTGTCTCTTTAAATATATATATGAGGACAATCTTGTCAATATGCCGATCATGTAAAGTATATTGCAAATAAATGAACATTTGTGTATGTTGAAAAGTCTGGAGAGTGCCCCCTCTGAATTATTATCTATCTATCTATCTATCTATCTATCTATCTATCTATCTATCTATCTATCTATCTATCTATCTATCTATCTATCTGAGAATATATTATTCTGAAATCCTACGGAGACAGACTTCATTGTACAGATGTGTGTGTGTGTGTGTGTGTGTGTGTGTGTGTGTGTGTGTGTGTGTGTGTGTGTGTTTACACAAACATTTAAATATTCAAAGCAACCACCCTCTACAACTACCACACATTTCCATGTTAGCGGGAGCTTATGTGAAACTTTGCATAGGCTGTAAATAAATACTGAATAGTTTATAAAACAACATCTAATTTACTGTATATCTGTTACATTTTATTGCACTGAGAATAAACCATATAGTGCCATTCCTGCAATGCAGAGAAGATAATCAGTAATAAAAAGAATTTCTCGATTCCCATTGTATTCACTCTGGCAACAAATAATTTTTGCACAGATTTGAAGAGTATTGGGGGAAAAAGGGGGAGATGTCAAAAATAAATTAAACATGTTTAGTTAATGTGTCCTGCAAATAATACATTCCAAATAAAGTATCTTTTTTCCTTATGTGGCTTATTAGATAAACAGGACAGACCCACAGCTTATTAAGAATCTAGTTTCAAACCCAATTTCTTATGGTGAGAATTATGCCCACACAATACCTGTGATCACTGGATAATTTACATACCTTGATTACAGCATTTTTAATCTGTCATCTCTGTAGTTAGTATAAATAAATAGGCCTTGAGGGGATTTCCAAGAATGAAAACTATCACTATACATTGACATTTCCAGTTTGTAGCATAGGCTCCCCAACCCAGTGCTGAGTCTCTTTATACGTCAGTCTTCTCCTGAAGTGTGTGGAGCATTCAGCTTACACAGAACTGTCTTACAATCATAGCTTCTATGCTCTGGAAAAGATTCCATAAAATGTTCTCTCTTTTTTTTTTCTTCCCAAATCTAAATAACCCCTTGGATATTATTTGTAAATGCACTTTGCATCTTATATGCTGCATTTACAGATGAAGGCACCCAGTTACCAATAAACAAAACAATAAAAATAAATAGAAAAAAGTCTCTCACTAGTCTAGAAAATAAAACATGATGAGCTTTTTCAGCTAGTTTCAGCTATTTTTTTTTTTTTTACATGCAAATCATTTCCGTTTCTTCAATAGTTTATTAGGGGCCATATGAAATGAACCTTTCAATCTTAGTTTGCCTTGAGGTTCAGTCCTGGGTTTTATTTTTCCATCTGGTCTTTGTTTGAGACCACTAGTATTTTAATGTGTCTCTGTGCAAAATGAAACGACTTAAATTGGGTCTAGGAAAATGAGAAGTAAGATAGCAGCATTTCATGACTCACATAGAGGTACATGCGGGGGAGAGGCGCAGGAGAAGGGGTGGAAAATAACTGATGCTTTATAATGGATCAGTAAAGGGAATTTTGTCATTGAAACTCAGTGTGAGCCAAATGTACGTCCAGCTATCGAGAGATGACTTGCGATGTCGTTGGTTGGAGCTTTATCGATTCAGTGAATAGTTTCGATTCAGTCTTGCCGATGTGTGTGTGTGTGTGTGTGTAGCCTAGCACATTGCAGTTGACGAGTGTATAGTAAGTAGTCTAACAAAACAACGGCAGTTTAGTTATTTGCGTATTTACTATTAATATATATATATTAACATGTGATCTTACCTTAGTAAAAAAAAATTTTTTTTTTGCATAGCTAACACTTCTTTGCAGAGTCCTCGAATACACTTATATTTGTACATAGTCTATTACAGCTACAGTGTCTGATCATATCAATAGTCTGTGGTCGTAAAGATTATATCGTGTTATTAAATAAACGCTATCACCAATGTCATAAATTTTATCTGTGCAGTGCTTTGTGCAAACAAGGATAAATATTGTGCACTCTTCGCATGTATGTGTCTATCATCTATCTATCTATCTATCTATCTATCTATCTATCTATCTATCTATCTATCTATCTATCTATCTATCTATCTATCTATCTATCCATCCTTCCATCTCCGTCTCTCTTTCTCTCTCTCTCTCATTAGAAGTGTGTGTATATATACAGTATGTGTGTGTGTATATATACACATATATATATATATATAAATATATGTATGTATGTATGTATGTATGTATGTATGTATGTATGTATGTGCGTGTGTGTGTATATATATATATATATATATATACATACGAGAGAGGTTATGATTTTGGAATTCGTGCTTTATTTCTTTATTTAAACGACTTGATTTGCATCCTGAATGTCACCCTCTACGAGTGTTGGGACCAATATTAGATTGCACTTGTTCAAATAATAAATAAATAAGTAAA
>NC_086449.1:779480419-779482919 GCF_028390025.1 Pseudophryne corroboree | reverse complement strand
TATCTATCTATCTATCTATCTATCTATCTATCTATCTATCTATCTATCTATCTATATACAGAGATATATATACATATAGATATATATAATATATATATATATATATTACACACACACACACACACACACACACACACACACACACACACACACACACACACACACACACACACACACACACACACACACACACACACACAGTAAAATTAGACCTGGCATCTATGCACCTTATGCCAGTTTTCTTGCTGAAGTCACATTTATTTCCCCCCAAATATCAGGCACAGCAGAGGCATTGCTGTAACGCTGATGGGCAGCCTCTGGCTCTGCAGTGGTTGGGGAACTACAGGCCCAATCATGCCCTGGACTTGCTGAGTCTTGCATTTCCACAACAGCTGAATAAACACAGTTGCCTCTGTGCCACAATGGAGGCAGAAGAGGGGGTAAGGTGAGGGCAGGGGGTGCTGTGACTTACATTTCCTTTACAGACATCTGGATGGATCTTAATAACGCATTGTGCAAACCCAGCGCCTGTAGGAACGGTCAGTGCAGCTATATGTGGAGAATACTTCATTTCCCCTTTGTCCCTTTAAACACATAAGTATATATGGATATATAGAGGCTCTTGGGGGGAATGCTTTGCAGTGAGCTAGTTGTAGTTTTTACAGCACAAATAGGGGAGAGGATGACAAGAGACCCTACAAGGATGATGCACAAGGGCGACAAAGGGGTTGCACTTCTTTCGCATGACTTCTGCAAGGTCGATGGGTTCTACACCTATATGGTTGGGCACAACACACACACACACACACACACACACACACACACACACACACACACACACACACACACACACACACACACACACACACACACACACACACACACACACACACACACTGTACAGCTTGCCACATCATGCAACATCACACAGCACAGGTTGGAGCTATTGAATGGTAATATAAACAGGTATAGTGGAGAGGTCCTGCAGTCTGTAGGCCATGCTTGATAAGCCCAGGCGATAAGATTACACGTGTTTGCTCAGACACTGTTTAGATTTTTTTCCATTCTGTAGAGACCTTGAGACAAAAAAAAAAATAAAAAAAAAAAATAAAGTTTTTTTTTAAAATCCCCTTGTTTTCTTTGCATAGAGAAGCTAACATCTCTGAGAACATCTGCTCTGAATGAACAGCCATAGCTTCATTAGTCTGATCATTTAAAACAGGGAACGCCGTATCATTTAACCATTGGAGTGCTGGAGGGACCTGTTTGGTTGCAAGGGTTGTTCCAGACAGACCTGCAGCCAGGCCCACCTATAACTGCAGGTAATCTTCCTAAATGCTCTGGTGTCTGCTGAGGGCGAGTCCCTGGAGCTATATGAAATCTGTGAAACGTGGGTCTGTGCTCAAATCAATTAGGCTAATCCTTTTAATGCTGTAGGGAAAATAAATCGGATAGTGCTTGTATGGGGATGGGATAAAGCCTCAATATAGGCCGATTGCTGCTGAAACAAAAGGTGAGACTATAAAACAGATAAGGTGGAGTGGTTTGTCCCAAATGGACTGGGAGTATGGAATTGTTTATTAAATCAGACCAGAAAAGGGATTATGAAACCTCCATAAGCTATTGTTACTCACTCATTCACAGTGGTTTCTATTGTGAATGAAACAGGATAAAAAAACGATATTGTTCGAATCTGAATTCAAATGATATTAATAAAAGGCGAAAACTTTCAGTACAGGAACGGTTAACGCCATTGATTTGGGTGAATGGATAGGATGGCATACCGCTCACGGCCGCTAGGGGGCGAGGAAGAGCGCCAGACCTCTCCTGATACAATAGTAACTTTATGCCCTGCTTGTAGTTTACATCGCATGAACCGAAATGAGAAATACTTGTTCTAGTTCGCATTTTATGTATATTTGTTAAAAAATAAAAATACTGAAATACTACTCAAGGTATACACATACCCTATGTGTATAGGCGGCTGCATGTGGCTAAAGTGAACACTTTAAGCATCCTTGCTGTTACTAATGAAAGTACCTTCTTTAAATCATTTAAAGTAATTTAAAAATAGAATTGAGTTGTTATTCTCATACTCTCAAGCAGGCACATTCACACTTACACACACTCTCACACAAAATGTATTTTTGTATATGTTTCTTAATTATACGGTGTAGGCAAATGTTCTTGTGTCCTTTAATTGCGTATATGAAACAAAGAAAAAGCTTTAACAAACTGCAAATTCTGCAAAAAAAAAGTGTTTTATATATTTTCATTTGCTGATCTGGATTTTTTTGTAATTGTTTTCGTTTTTGTTTATTGTTTTTGTTGTGTACTGGTCTGGTACTGAGCAATAAACTGCAGACGAACTGGATTTATTGTGCCTACATCAAACTAGACTCAATTTGCCGTTCCAGGAATTTTAATATTATAAAGTAAAATTAAAGGACGGGTTTCCTTATTTAAAATTCTTGACAAATTAAGGGATATTTCAAGTTAG
>NC_086449.1:779472919-779475419 GCF_028390025.1 Pseudophryne corroboree | reverse complement strand
GTTACATTATATTATATTACATGTGAGTGTCCAACATACATGTCCATATGCTGTAGTTACCAACAGGCGATTTATGCAGACCTCCCTTTAATAGAGAATAAACTGAATAAAGACATTTGTACCCTCATCAGCATAGGAATATAATGCTAATTTAATATCAGAGGCTCCTCTAAAAGGCAAATATCAAATAAAATATATTTTCACAGCTGTATAGCGTAGATATATTAGATATTGTAAAGCTGTGCTGTGTGGAAATAGACTGATGGTACGAATAAGCTATATTCAATGGCTAAATACTGTTACATTCTTCTTCCTCTTCCTCTTCTTCTTCTTCTTCTTCTTATTATTATTATTATTATTATTATTATTATTTTTGTTTAATTTTATTTTAAAAATAAACTGAAAATATTGAAAGGAGACAAAGGTCCCCACTTACCTAAATCAACATAAGAGGGAGTGTGCTTTGAAAGGCTTAATTCCATAGCAGGATCCCTGTAAACAAAGTGCATGGGGAAATGTTAGTAGATTTCCGTAAAGTCTTTTTGTCCTCCTGGAAAGTCAGTATAACAATGGTGGATTTAAACGTTGATGGCTTCAAGTAACGTTTAATCGTCGCGACTATACTTTGCATAACGGCCAGCAGCCAACCTGGTGTTGTACACGTATTAATGGAGCACTTTAAATGAACACTTCTATTTTTTTTCTTCTTCTTCAGTAAAACAATAAAACAGTGGAAAAAAATAAGTCGCACGTTGTAAAACCATAATTCGACATCACATCCAGGGTAACAAATGAGGCATTAATCGGACGCTAATTGTACAGTAGCCTAGGATTAATTTGCAGTGCGACTTCATATGCAGGAAGCGTGCATTTTTCAATACATTGGTTCAGGGGGCTTTTAGGAAGGAAGATGGGGGAGGGTGGGCTGTATAATTCTTTATGGCTAATACCCTCATTTGGATGCATTAACCATTATTTTGACAGATCATAACATCTTGGTTTAACCTTATTCATAATAATTAGGTTAAAAAAATTAAAATGAAATTAATATTGAACCCACTGATGGGCCTGTTACAAAAACACCTTTACCAGTTTGTGGTTTGCAGTGAGATATTGATCTACTTCCTTCAAGCACTTTAAGTATCTCTAATCAAGCTATAGATCTTTCCACATTTTAGTTTTTTTTACAAACATAATTACAGCCTATTTAGAATCCTCATTAAGAGTATGTTTTTGTGTTAAATAATAAAAAACTTTTTTTTAGAACAGAGATTTTTTTTTCCTTTCTCTATATTGTGCTAGTGGCTAATAGTTGTCCAGGGTTCATTATCACAGTAATTAATTTGTAATAAATACAACTTGTAGCAAACTCCATCTACTAAGGATTAAGGTATTTCTCTTTAAGAAAATTATTTTTCAATCCCAACATTTATCAACCATTTAAAAAACAAAATTGTGTGTCATGTCAGATCCATCATTTTCTGCATGAAATTGTTTTCTGTTTTTCTTTTTCTTTTTGCAAGGAACTTTTGATGTTGTGTAATATTAAAAGTCTTGATGTTGTGTAATTATAACATCCATCATACATAGCAGCTCCCTAAATTGTGAGATTTCTGTCCAAGAGCAAACTGTTTTGTGCTTAAAACCCTTAAGTTTTGTGAAGTGAGCTAACCCCCCTTTGGAATTATATTTTCTAACATATTTGTCAGGTTTGACGAAGAGCAGGGCCACTAAAGAATTTATACAAGGTATAAAGATGTCAAGGACTGGACTTCAAGGTTGAACCAAGAAACCACCTTCTGCAAATGTCTGGCAAACTCATACTACTTTATACAAGATTGCTGCCCCCCAGCCATGGAGATTATTATACTGTTTGGCTGTTATAAGCTTTATAGATTCCAACCACCCACACCACAAAAAAAGTAAAAAATAAATAAATATATTTGTATAAAAACCAAAACAAAAATATCTTCATAGAGAACTGACTGGGTCTCCTAAATACTTGCTGCAGGGAATTTCTAAATAACCTTCTCCAAACTTTTGATACCCAACTGAACTGCACCACATCTTCCAGACGTGGCTGCCCCCTCATTCTGCAGAAAGCAGATATGACACTGAAAATAAAGTATTGAGCATATTAAAATAGTCATCTGCATTATGAGGTCAGCCGAGGCACATTTAATCCGGATGACTATCTAAATAATGACACAGATTTTAAGTGCTTAAGGATAACACAAGCAATTGTAGCTGTCAACTGTGCAGCAGGAGGAACATGTTGCAAGCAGGGCCTCTGCAAATTGGGGGCTAATCAGGGGGGAAGACAGGGGAACAACCAGGAAACATTCATGTGAAAACAGATGTCTGCAGGAATATAGCCATTAAGCACAAATTTATACTGCAAAACTGGGGCTAAAATCTGTATAAACTGATACTATACATAACTTCCGGGAGTACAAAGATAATTTAACATCCTATTAAACTATGCCTTATACCAACAAAT